>NC_035442.2:67895290-68095834 GCF_002127325.2 Helianthus annuus
TGTGGTAGGCCCCTCTTTTGAAGGCGACGTTACCCTCAGCTAAGTAGTCTGAGTCAGTAGGGATACAGTCCTAAGTAGCTGGGTTAAAGTTTTAATAGTAGTTTAACTTATGAGGGGATCAAAGAGTTTGGACCCCCGCCATCCAATACCTTTGGGTATTGAAGGAGGTCCTTTGCAGGATCTATACACTGAACAATGGCAAGACTCTTACCAAACCGTTCCCTTAACCCCCGACCAGGTAGCCAAAATACCTCCATATAGATCGTGGAGATATGAATGGTGAAAATCTTTTATTTTATATAGACAGTAAAATAATGCCAAGACACCACGGAAACGATAAGGAAGAATCACCTTCAACATAAGAAACTAGTAATTAAAGTCATTAATACAAAACCAATTAAAAAGTGCAAAAGATTAAAAATAAAAAGTATTACACTAAACACTTGTCTTCACCAAGTGATGTAAGAGACTTAGGCAAACATGGCCTTTGATTGTCAAGAACTCTTACGATCAATCTTGGATCCCGAGACGACTCACACACTCTATGATGGACAATGGATGATGGTGGTGGATGATGGTGTTATGGTGGTGGTGGGTGGTGGGTGGTGGGTGAAGTGTGAGAGAGGTGGTGTGCCAAGGGATGAGTTGCAAGAGCTCCAAGCACTCCTATTTATAGGCTGAACAGAAGCCTGGGCACGGCCCCATGTCTATCTGACTCTCTCTTTTCATTAATTGTAATTCGCAATTACAATAAATGCGCCAACAGGAAGTTGACCATGGCCTCGTGTCCGCTGAGCACGGCCCCGTGGTGGGCGATGGAAGCTTCTACAGGTTTGTCTTTTGTGCCAAGGCTGACCATGACCCCGTGTTCGCTGGGCACGCCCCGTGTTGAGCTGGACACGCCCTGTGTTGAGCTGGGCACAGCCCCATGCTCAGCTGGGCACAGCCCCATGCTCAGCTTTCTTCTTGGTTTTGCTTTGGGAGATGCTGTCGAGGAGTCGGGCATGCCACGTTTCTTCCTTTTCTTTATATTTATGTTGGATTTGGCTGCATTTTTCCTTCTTTTGTTCGTTTAAGCTCTTTTAACCCTGAAAATACAAAAGGAAGACAAAAGCACACTTTTTCCAACATTAGTACTTAAAAAGGGGTAGTTTTATGCCACATTTGATGTAATTTATATGTTGCATTTTGTGCACATCAAAGAAGTGCTTTCATCAACCTTATGGGCTTGTAAAGAAGTGCTTTCATCAACCTTATGTGTGACATCTCGTATTTTCAATCTTTCCATTTTTGGCAAGTCTACTTGTACTTTCTATTTTTGTAAGTTGTACCCTTGTGGTATTTGATTCTATTCCAAAATTGTACACGAGACTTGAAATCATCATGAAAGTGCGTGATTTTATCCATATTCGTGTTTGAATGCTATGTATTGTTGAAACTATGTTAAGCACGTAAAAACAGAGAAATTACATCTTAATCTCAGCTCTTAATTTCATCGTTGCCAAGAGATTACCCTAAACCATACAAAAATTGGGAATTTATACGTTAATTCGGTAAAAATATTGAAATTTGGGTTAAAATGATTTTTATATTATTTTATTAATATTTTAGATAAATAAAATAACAATTTAAATTAAATAAATAAATATTTTTCTGAATTTTTATTGATTTTAAGCATTTTCGTTAACTAAACTAACCCCGTTGGTGAAAACCCGGTTAAATAAGACTAACCAGGTTAAGTTTACTAAAGGGCAGCACTAACTGAGTCAGAAAACTCAGTTAGTGGCTAACCCAGTTAGTTAAACTAACTGATATAAAAAAAAGGGATTAAATCCCAAATAAATGCGCGACCCGGGTTTCGAACCCGCGACCTTCAGTACAGCAAACAGAAACTTAACCAGCCGGTCGGGTATACCACATCCGAAAGAATTTGGATCCTAATTCTATTTAACGTGTATTAAATGCTGAATTTGAATCAAAACAATAACCGCCAGTGACTATTCATTGTCTTCTCCGATTGATAATTGATCGGACCCGACCCTTCATAACTCACCGGAAAACCGGTGACCTTCCGGTTCTTGAAACCGTCGGCCACCGTATCGTTATAAAACCCGAGCAACCCTTCCTCACTTTTGTTCCTTTCACTCTCATTCTCGGCTCACGAAATCACAACCAAACCAAACGCAAACCCGGAACGCCTGAGTCTCCGCCGCTGACCACCACCCGCCACCGTCGTCGCACCGGTAAACACTTCCGACCCGTCTTTCTTTTCCGATCGTGATAATTATTACAGTAACTGTTATATTATTATTAATATTATTATTATTATTATTATATTATTAAAACTAGGTTAATTATATTATATATTAATATATAAATCAGGTTTATATTTGTTAATATATGATTCTTAATAATAAAATAAAATCAGATATATTTATTTAGAAAACAGATTTACTATTTATATTTATTATTTACTATTATAAATAAAACAGAATTTTATTTTTCTGAAATTTATTTATTTCAGTTCTAATTATAAAAAAATCAGAAATATTATTTATTTATTTATATCTGAAATATTACTTAAATCAGATTTATTTATTAAACTAATTAGATTTACAATTATTATTAAAACAGATTTATTATTTCAGAATTTATATTATTTCAAAATTTTATTTCTTATTTATTTAATTCAAAAATTTTTATTATTTTCAGAATTATATATATATTTCAGAATTATTATTGATTAAATCAGAATTATTATTTTTGTTATTTATATAAACAGAATTATTATTTTATATGCATCAGAATTATTGTTTATATATATTAAATCAGAATTTTTAAATTAATAAAAACAGAATTTATATTGCATTTATTTATTAATTCCAGAATTTATTATTTAATTTTTTTGATTTATTATCTTATTTTATATAACTAGAATTTTATAAATAGATTTATTATTTATAGAATTGTTAATTGATACTAGATTATTTGTTTAAGATTGTTAATCTAAAATAATTATATACATATTTAAATTTTTATTTATTTAATCCAACATTTTGGAAATTCTATTTGTGATGTTTTGGTAAGATTAGTATTTATTTTACCTATTTAATTGTCATATTATAATTCCCAAAATTCCCAATATTTAACAAAATCCTTCCAACTTAATAGGGTAATCTTCTTGTGCACGCCTCTTGGGAAATCTATTATTCTATTATTCTATCTTATTCCAAGAATACGCAACGCACTCTAAGGTGAGTATACATGACCCATTTTCTATTTTACACTTTTGGGTGTAGTATGCATTTCTATATCAAAACAAACTATGTTAAACATTTTTGCACTATCTATCCACATTTCTTGTGAATCTATTTGAATCATGTTATTCATGTTATGCTAATGTTAAACATTTATGACTGTGTGTTCATTAACTTTGCAAGCCTCCCCTAACAATGGCAGCGTTGTAGGTTGTAACGCCCCTCCCGTAATATTATGGGTATTGTTAGGTTTATTCTATGTTACTCATTTTACCACCCTTTTTGGGTAGGCACGTTAATTGCGTTAAACTTTGGTTTGAACACATAGTTTCATCGTTACGAGTATAACTGTTAATATGAATTCAAGTATTCACGTGGACTAGATCCTGTTAAACTATTTTAACTCTATTATGCTATGTACAAACTTGTATACTCGCCAGCATTATTTGTTGACTTTATTTTAAATGCATACTGCAGGGTGATGATACAAGAAGTGAAGAAATAAATAGGATGGCTTAGAAACCCACCTACGAAATAAACTTGTTTAATGTTATGTTATTTCTTTTTGAGACTTTGTATGAAACTTTGAATTATTAATAAATGGAATTTTAATTATTGTCACATTTAGTGTTATGATGTCTTTGAACAGTATGTACGTCTCATCTCGATGTTTCCGCCATCGGTTGGGGTGTGTCAGATTGGTATCAGAGCCATAACTATAGGGGAATTAGGTAGGATTCTTTTCCCTAGTCTATAGTAAGAGTACTCTGATACCAGATTGGTATCAGAGCCATAACTATAGGGAATTAGGAAAAGTAGGAATGCTTTTACCTAGTCTATAGTTTAGGAGCTTTCTCATTTATTTGCTGTTTAAGACAATATTCCCTTCTCTCTTCCTTGCTTCCCTCTATTCTTTTGGACTTCTAATATACAAGCCTTTCCTAAGGCTAACACAATACACACATGGAAGCTTTGAAGACACTCTTACAACACAATCGAAATGATTCATCAAGATAGGGGTGATTCCCACACTTGGTGATGATTTTCACTCAGCTATACTTTGATTTTTGCACGAAATCTACCCTCAAGTTAGGAGTGATATCCAAACCTTGTTGGGAGTTTTCCATTTCATATTCTAGTGGACCCTTATCTTAGGATAAGTACCAACCACATTAGGGTACGATGTTATCAAGTTAGAGGTGAAACTCGCATCTTGTTAACTAGTCCCATTCCTTGATTTTCGATCTCGCCAAAGTTTTGATTTTCCCAATCAATTAAGGACGTGTAGTAACTGGAAGGACAAATATCGTTAGTCGCTCCTCGATGAGAGTATTTGTCTATTAGGCCAAAGCATGTCTCCTTAATTCGAAAAGGATTTCGATTCACTCTGGAATAGTCTTATGTTACGTTCCGTGACAATCCATGTTTTTATGATAAATCTCTTTTTATGTTATCTCAATTATTATGTTTTACGTTAAATCTCTTTTATGCTATCTCATTTTCTTCATATGTTCTACATTTGTACGTTATATAATTTCAATTTAACACATGCATACTAATATGTTATACTGGATTCGTGATTACTGGGTGATTCTTATGTGATGAACTTGTCTTTTAACCCACACCTTAACATGTATAGCACTATGCGTAGTGCTATAGGAGTAGCGCCCGCCCGTATTCTAGTGGTCATGTTAAGTCTTTAAATTGCGGTACACGATGGGTTGACATGTTTATTCACATGCCAGTGATACGTTAATCTTGTTAACTAAGTGTGTCATGTGAATTGTTCTAAATTTTATGCTAATATCATCAAGATAGGAGTGATTTCCTTACCTTGACAATTAGCTTCGCTCAATTTTCAACTCCACCATTGAGCTAGGGGTGATTTCCTTACCTCAGAGGTAGTTGCCAACTCTTTTTCGTTTTCAACGAAACTTTATATTTGAGCGTTATCTTCATTTCAAGTTTGGAAACACGAATCAGTCTTCTTCTTAAGATTTCGAGGACGAAATCTCCTAAAGTAGGGGAGACTGTGACATCTCGTATTTTCAATCTTTCCATTTTTGGCAAGTCTACTTGTACTTTCTATTTTTGTAAGTTGTACCCTTGTGGTATTTGATTCTATTCCAAAATTGTACACGAGACTTGAAATCATCATGAAAGTGCGTGATTTTATCCATATTCGTGTTTGAATGCTATGTATTGTTGAAACTATGTTAAGCACGTAAAAACAGAGAAATTACATCTTAATCTCAGCTCTTAATTTCATCGTTGCCAAGAGATTACCCTAAACCATACAAAAATTGGGAATTTATACGTTAATTCGGTAAAAATATTGAAATTTGGGTTAAAATGATTTTTATATTATTTTATTAATATTTTAGATAAATAAAATAACAATTTAAATTAAATAAATAAATATTTTTCTGAATTTTTATTGATTTTAAGCATTTTCGTTAACTAAACTAACCCCGTTGGTGAAAACCCGGTTAAATAAGACTAACCAGGTTAAGTTTACTAAAGGGCAGCACTAACTGAGTCAGAAAACTCAGTTAGTGGCTAACCCAGTTAGTTAAACTAACTGATATAAAAAAAAAGGGATTAAATCCCAAGTAAATGCGCGACCCGGGTTTCGAACCCGCGACCTTCAGTACAGCAAACAGAAACTTAACCAGCCGGTCGGGTATACCACATCCGAAAGAATTTGGATCCTAATTCTATTTAACGTGTATTAAATGCTGAATTTGAATCAAAACAATAACCGCCAGTGACTATTCATTGTCTTCTCCGATTGATAATTGATCGGACCCGACCCTTCATAACTCACCGGAAAACCGGTGACCTTCCGGTTCTTGAAACCATCGGCCACCGTATCGTTATAAAACCCGAGCAACCCTTCCTCACTTTTGTTCCTTTCACTCTCATTCTCGGCTCACGAAATCACAACCAAACCAAACGCAAACCCGGAACGCCTGAGTCTCCGCCGCTGACCACCACCCGCCACCGTCGTCGCACCGGTAAACACTTCCGACCCGTCTTTCTTTTCCGATCGTGATAATTATTACAGTAACTGTTATATTATTATTAATATTATTATTATTATTATATTATTAAAACTAGGTTAATTATATTATATATTAATATATAAATCAGGTTTATATTTGTTAATATATGATTCTTAATAATAAAATAAAATCAGATATATTTATTTAGAAAACAGATTTACTATTTATATTTATTATTTACTATTATAAATAAAACAGAATTTTATTTTTCTGAAATTTATTTATTTCAGTTCTAATTATAAAAAAATCAGAAATATTATTTATTTATTTATATCTGAAATATTACTTAAATCAGATTTATTTATTAAACTAATTAGATTTACAATTATTATTAAAACAGATTTATTATTTCAGAATTTATATTATTTCAAAATTTTATTTCTTATTTATTTAATTCAGAAATTTTTATTATTTTCAGAATTATATATATTTCAGAATTATTATTGATTAAATCAGAATTATTATTTTTGTTATTTATATAAACAGAATTATTATTTTATATGCATCAGAATTATTGTTTATATATATTAAATCAGAATTTTTAAATTAATAAAAACAGAATTTATATTGCATTTATTTATTAATTCCAGAATTTATTATTTAATTTTTTTGATTTATTATCTTATTTTATATAACTAGAATTTTATAAATAGATTTATTATTTATAGAATTGTTAATTGATACTAGATTATTTGTTTAAGATTGTTAATCTAAAATAATTATATACATATTTAAATTTTTATTTATTTAATCCAACATTTTGGAAATTCTATTTGTGATGTTTTGGTAAGATTAGTATTTATTTTACCTATTTAATTGTCATATTATAATTCCCAAAATTCCCAATATTTAACAAAATCCTTCCAACTTAATAGGGTAATCTTCTTGTGCACGCCTCTTGGGAAATCTATTATTCTATTATTCTATCTTATTCCAAGAATACGCAACGCACTCTAAGGTGAGTATACATGACCCATTTTCTATTTTACACTTTTGGGTGTAGTATGCATTTCTATATCAAAACACACTATGTTAAACATTTTTGCACTATCTATCCACATTTCTTGTGAATCTATTTGAATCATGTTATTCATGTTATGCTAATGTTAAACATTTATGACTGTGTGTTCATTAACTTTGCAAGCCTCCCCTAACAATGGCAGCGCTGTAGGTTGTAACGCCCCTCCCGTAATATTATGGGTATTGTTAGGTTTATTCTATGTTACTCATTTTACCACCCTTTTTGGGTAGGCACGTTAATTGCGTTAAACTTTGGTTTGAACACATAGTTTCATCGTTACGAGTATAACTGTTAATATGAATTCAAGTATTCACGTGGACTAGATCCTGTTAAACTATTTTAACTCTATTATGCTATGTACAAACTTGTATACTCGCCAGCATTATTTGTTGACTTTATTTTAAATGCATACTGCAGGGTGATGATACAAGAAGTGAAGAAATAAATAGGATGGCTTAGAAACCCACCTACGAAATAAACTTGTTTAATGTTATGTTATTTCTTTTTGAGACTTTGTATGAAACTTTGAATTATTAATAAATGGAATTTTAATTATTGTCACATTTAGTGTTATGATGTCTTTGAACAGTTTGTACGTCTCATCTCGATGTTTCCGCCATCGGTTGGGGTGTGTCAGATTGGTATCAGAGCCATAACTATAGGGGAATTAGGTAGGATTCTTTTCCCTAGTCTATAGTAAGAGTACTCTGATACCAGATTGGTATCAGAGCCATAACTATAGGGAATTAGGAAAAGTAGGAATGCTTTTACCTAGTCTATAGTTTAGGAGCTTTCTCATTTATTTGCTGTTTAAGACAATATTCCCTTCTCTCTTCCTTGCTTCCCTCTATTCTTTTGGACTTCTAATATACAAGCCTTTCCTAAGGCTAACACAATACACACATGGAAGCTTTGAAGACACTCTTACAACACAATCGAAATGATTCATCAAGATAGGGGTGATTCCCACACTTGGTGATGATTTTCATTCAGCTATACTTTGATTTTTGCACGAAATCTACCCTCAAGTTAGGAGTGATATCCAAACCTTGTTGGGAGTTTTCCATTTCATATTCTAGTGGACCCTTATCTTAGGATAAGTACCAACCACATTAGGGTACGATGTTATCAAGTTAGAGGTGAAACTCGCATCTTGTTAACTAGTCCCATTCCTTGATTTTCGATCTCGCCAAAGTTTTGATTTTCCCAATCAATTAAGGACGTGTAGTAACTGGAAGGACAAATATCGTTAGTCGCTCCTCGATGAGAGTATTTGTCTATTAGGCCAAAGCATGTCTCCTTAATTCGAAAAGGATTTCGATTCACTCTGGAATAGTCTTATGTTACGTTCCGTGACAATCCATGTTTTTATGATAAATCTCTTTTTATGTTATCTCAATTATTATGTTTTACGTTAAATCTCTTTTATGCTATCTCATTTTCTTCATATGTTCTACATTTGTACGTTATATAATTTCAATTTAACACATGCATACTAATATGTTATACTGGATTCGTGATTACTGGGTGATTCTTATGTGATGAACTTGTCTTTTAACCCACACCTTAACATGTATAGCACTATGCGTAGTGCTATAGGAGTAGCGCCCGCCCGTATTCTAGTGGTCATGTTAAGTCTTTAAATTGCGGTACACGATGGGTTGACATGTTTATTCACATGCCAGTGATACGTTAATCTTGTTAACTAAGTGTGTCATGTGAATTGTTCTAAATTTTATGCTAATATCATCAAGATAGGAGTGATTTCCTTACCTTGACAATTAGCTTCGCTCAATTTTCAACTCCACCATTGAGCTAGGGGTGATTTCCTTACCTCAGAGGTAGTTGCCAACTCTTTTTCGTTTTCAACGAAACTTTATATTTGAGCGTTATCTTCATTTCAAGTTTGGAAACACGAATCAGTCTTCTTCTTAAGATTTCGAGGACGAAATCTCCTAAAGTAGGGGAGACTGTGACATCTCGTATTTTCAATCTTTCCATTTTTGGCAAGTCTACTTGTACTTTCTATTTTTGTAAGTTGTACCCTTGTGGTATTTGATTCTATTCCAAAATTGTACACGAGACTTGAAATCATCATGAAAGTGCGTGATTTTATCCATATTCGTGTTTGAATGCTATGTATTGTTGAAACTATGTTAAGCACGTAAAAACAGAGAAATTACATCTTAATCTCAGCTCTTAATTTCATCGTTGCCAAGAGATTACCCTAAACCATACAAAAATTGGGAATTTATACGTTAATTCGGTAAAAATATTGAAATTTGGGTTAAAATGATTTTTATATTATTTTATTAATATTTTAGATAAATAAAATAACAATTTAAATTAAATAAATAAATATTTTTCTGAATTTTTATTGATTTTAAGCATTTTCGTTAACTAAACTAACCCCGTTGGTGAAAACCCGGTTAAATAAGACTAACCAGGTTAAGTTTACTAAAGGGCAGCACTAACTGAGTCAGAAAACTCAGTTAGTGGCTAACCCAGTTAGTTAAACTAACTGATATAAAAAAAAGGGATTAAATCCCAAGTAAATGCGCGACCCGGGTTTCGAACCCGCGACCTTCAGTACAGCAAACAGAAACTTAACCAGCCGGTCGGGTATACCACATCCGAAAGAATTTGGATCCTAATTCTATTTAACGTGTATTAAATGCTGAATTTGAATCAAAACAATAACCGCCAGTGACTATTCATTGTCTTCTCCGATTGATAATTGATCGGACCCGACCCTTCATAACTCACCGGAAAACCGGTGACCTTCCGGTTCTTGAAACCGTCGGCCACCGTATCGTTATAAAACCCGAGCAACCCTTCCTCACTTTTGTTCCTTTCACTCTCATTCTCGGCTCACGAAATCACAACCAAACCAAACGCAAACCCGGAACGCCTGAGTCTCCGCCGCTGACCACCACCCGCCACCGTCGTCGCACCGGTAAACACTTCCGACCCGTCTTTCTTTTCCGATCGTGATAATTATTACAGTAACTGTTATATTATTATTAATATTATTATTATTATATTATTAAAACTAGGTTAATTATATTATATATTAATATATAAATCAGGTTTATATTTGTTAATATATGATTCTTAATAATAAAATAAAATCAGATATATTTATTTAGAAAACAGATTTACTATTTATATTTATTATTTACTATTATAAATAAAACGGAATTTTATTTTTCTGAAATTTATTTATTTCAGTTCTAATTATAAAAAAATCAGAAATATTATTTATTTATTTATATCTGAAATATTACTTAAATCAGATTTATTTATTAAACTAATTAGATTTACAATTATTATTAAAACAGATTTATTATTTCAGAATTTATATTATTTCAAAATTTTATTTCTTATTTATTTAATTCAGAAATTTTTATTATTTTCAGAATTATATATATATTTCAGAATTATTATTGATTAAATCAGAATTATTATTTTTGTTATTTATATAAACAGAATTATTATTTTATTAACATCAGAATTATTGTTTATATATATTAAATCAGAATTTTTAAATTAATAAAAACAGAATTTATATTGCATTTATTTATTAATTCCAGAATTTATTATTTAATTTTTTGATTTATTATCTTATTTTATATAACTAGAATTTTATAAATAGATTTATTATTTATAGAATTGTTAATTGATACTAGATTATTTGTTTAAGATTGTTAATCTAAAATAATTATATACATATTTAAATTTTTATTTATTTAATCCAACATTTTGGAAATTCTATTTGTGATGTTTTGGTAAGATTAGTATTTATTTTACCTATTTAATTGTCATATTATAATTCCCAAAATTCCCAATATTTAACAAAATCCTTCCAACTTAATAGGGTAATCTTCTTGTGCACGCCTCTTGGGAAATCTATTATTCTATTATTCTATCTTATTCCAAGAATACGCAACGCACTCTAAGGTGAGTATACATGACCCATTTTCTATTTTACACTTTTGGGTGTAGTATGCATTTCTATATCAAAACACACTATGTTAAACATTTTTGCACTATCTATCCACATTTCTTGTGAATCTATTTGAATCATGTTATTCATGTTATGCTAATGTTAAACATTTATGACTGTGTGTTCATTAACTTTGCAAGCCTCCCCTAACAATGGCAGCGCTGTAGGTTGTAACGCCCCTCCCGTAATATTATGGGTATTGTTAGGTTTATTCTATGTTACTCATTTTACCACCCTTTTTGGGTAGGCACGTTAATTGCGTTAAACTTTGGTTTGAACACATAGTTTCATCGTTACGAGTATAACTGTTAATATGAATTCAAGTATTCACGTGGACTAGATCCTGTTAAACTATTTTAACTCTATTATGCTATGTACAAACTTGTATACTCGCCAGCATTATTTGTTGACTTTATTTTAAATGCATACTGCAGGGTGATGATACAAGAAGTGAAGAAATAAATAGGATGGCTTAGAAACCCACCTACGAAATAAACTTGTTTAATGTTATGTTATTTCTTTTTGAGACTTTGTATGAAACTTTGAATTATTAATAAATGGAATTTTAATTATTGTCACATTTAGTGTTATGATGTCTTTGAACAGTTTGTACGTCTCATCTCGATGTTTCCGCCATCGGTTGGGGTGTGACATTATGGGCGCCAGGGGCAATAGATTTATTGCCTCGGGGAGTGTGCCACTGGAAATTGGTTTGAGCAATTTCCTCAATTTGATTTTATATTTCATGCAGGCGGCGATTACCTAAAAGTCCCCCGGAGCTAGAGTCAAATGTTTGTCTAGTATGTGGCAACAATCCATTATAGAAAGTGGATACTTGTTGCCACACCACAAGACCGTGATGGGGACACTTTCGTAATAGCTCCTTGAACCTTTCCCAAGTTTCATATAAGGATTCCCCCTCCTCTTGCGAGTATGTATTAATTTCAGTCATTAATTTAGCCGTTTTAGCGGGAGGGAAATACTTATATAGAAATTTTTGGGCTAGTTCATCCCAGGTGTTTACCGAACAAACTGGGAGGGCGTTAAGCCAAGCTTTTGCTCGGTCTTTTAGTGAAAATGGAAACATTCGAAGGCGGATGGCGTCATTTGATGCTCCATTGATCCGAAAGGTATCACATATTTCTAAGAAATTAGTAATATGTAGATGGGGATCCTCGTCCGCAAGCCCATGAAAGGTTGCAAAGTTTTGAAGCATCTGTATCAAATGTGGCTGAAGTTCGAAGTTGTTGGGTTCGACATTCGGTGCATTGATAGCGGCGCCGAGATTACCTACGGTGGGTCGTAGGTAATCCATGAGGGTACGTTGGTCCACCATTGGAAGTGGGTCCCCCGAAACCTTCTCTTGGTTTTTAGGTTTTAGTCTTTTTCTGAGAAAGCGTTCGGGTTCTTCTAGAGGTTCTTTTATGTCTTTATTAGAACTGGAGCTCATACACTACGTAGAGGTGGCGTCTGGATCCAAGTCCTGCAACAAAAACAAAAAGGAATGTTGGTCAGAAAGTTCACCACGACCCCGTGCTCAGTGAACACGGCCCGTGGTCGGAGTTACAGTGATTGTTTTCCGGATCCTTGTTACTGGAACGTTGGACACGGCCCCGTGTTGCACCGACACGGCCCCGTGGTCAGCCTTCTGTAACTCGGAAAATTAAAAACTGCCAGTAACACTGCTGGGCACGGCCCGTGTCCGACCAGGCACGGCCCGTGCTGAGCTCTGCAAAAGCTGAAAAATTTAAGAAAATCCTAAAAAAATAAAAAGAAAATAAAAAAAATGATTAGGCCGTTGATTCCTAACTTTCTTAAAATCCTTGTGTCCCCGGCAGCGGCGCCAAAAACTTGATGTGCGTATTAGTGTATATATGTTTTAGGTATATATTTTAAGCCCTTTTTACACTTTTAGCCAAGTTTTAAATTTATAAAACACGATATTTACTAACACTAAACACACATATGGGCAACTGCACCCATCGTGGACGTAGTATAGTGTTGGTAAGATACCGAGGTCGTCCAAGGACACAAGAGCTTTTAGTACCGGTTTATCCTCAACGTCTAATCAAATCAAAGTGTTAGAAAAAGATTTTTAAACTAAGAAAATAAAACTAACTAAAATGCTGAAAATAAAATAAAAATAAAAACAGATAGACAAGATGAATCACTTGGATCCGACTCGTGTGTTAGTGTAACCTTTGATTATTTTCGCACTTTTGCACTTGTTTAAGAGATTATCTTAGTTATTGTAGTAAGCCCCTCTTTTGAAGGTGACGTTACCCTCAACCCAGTAGTTTGAGTCAGCAAGGATACAATCCTAAAGGGTCGGATTATTGAAAGATAATTAATTAAGTTATTAATGCATAATGTGGTAGGCCCCTCTTTTTTTAAGGTGACGTTACCCTCAGCTAAGTAGTCTGAGTCAGCAGGGATACAGTCCTAAGTAGCTGGGTTAAAGTTTTAATAGTAGTTTAACTTATGAGGGGATCAAAGAGTTTGGACCCCCGCCATCCAATACCTTTGGGTATTGAAGGAGGTCCTACTAAATTTGACCCAGGTCCTTTGCAGGATCTATACACTGAACAATGGCAAGACTCTTACCAAACCGTTCCCTTAACCCCCGACCAGGTAGCCAACATACCTCCATATAGATCGTGGAGATATGAATGGTGAAAATCTTTTATTTTATATAGACAGTAAAATAATGCCAAGACACCAAGGACAAACGATAAGGAAGAATCACCTTCAACATAAGAAACTAGTAATTAAAGTCATTAATACAAAACCAATTAAAAAGTGCAAAAGATTAAAAATAAAAAGTATTACACTAAACACTTGTCTTCACCAAGTGATGTAAGAGACTTAGGCAAACATGGCCTTTGATTGTCAAGAACTCTTACGATCAATCTTGGATCCGAGACGACTCACACACTCTATGATGGACAATGGATGATGGTGGTGGATGATGGTGTTATGGTGGTGGTGGGTGGTGGGTGAAGTGTGAGAGAGGTGGTGTGCCAAGGGATGAATTGCAAGAGCTCCAAGCACTCCTATTTATAGGCTGAATAGAAGCCTGGGCATGGCCCCGTGTCCGCTGGGCACGGCCCCGTGTCCATCTGACTCTCTCTCTTCATTAATTGTAATTCGTAATTACAATAAATGCGCCTGCAGGAAGTTAACCACGGCCTCGTGTCCACTGGGCACGGCCCCGTGGTGGGCGATGGAAGCTTCTATAGGTTTGTCTTTTGTGCCAAGGCTGACCATGGCCCCGTGTTCGCTGGGCACGCCCCGTGTTGAGCTGGGCACAGCCCCATGCTCAGCTGGGCACAGCCCCATGCTCAGCTTTCTTCTTGTTTTTGCTTTGGGAGATGCTGTCGAGGAGTCGGGCATGCCACGTTTCTTCCTTTTCTTTATAATTATGTTGGATTTGGCTGCATTTTTCCTTCTTTTGTTCGTTTAAGCTCTTTTAATCCTGAAAATACAAAAAAGGAAGACAAAAGCACACTTTTTCCAACATTAGTACTTAAAAAGGGGTAGTTTTATGCCACATTTGATGTAATTTATATGTTGCATTTTGTGTACATCAATAGCCGAGAGTTTTGGGCGGGAAAACTCGTTGGTGAAATGCTGATGGAAGATGCTAACTCCGTAAGCGGTTACGTTTCCTTCCGTTAAGCTTCTCGATCTGACGTGAGTGCACACGGATCGCTGTTTAGATCTATGGCTGGGGGTTTGCCACATGGAAAGTGATCGAGTGGAGGTTTCTCTACAATTTCATGCCATCATCGTGATTTCAGGGATGTCTGAGGTGATGACACGTGTCCAGACGGTTATAACCGTTTAGTGGTGCACGATTGGGTCCTTCTAGAAGGTTATTGCCATAATCCTGTGTGTCTCTTTATCGTGTGGCACCAGTTGGGTAAATAATATCCAAGTCTGGACATTATTAGGAGGAAGTGTTTAACTTAGGATTTTCATCCTTTGTTTATGGAGGAAAGCGCAAGGATTTGTGATTTCCTTTTGGCGCACAAGTGTTGTCTGTTATCTGTCTCTTAAGCCCTCTTTGTAGGACCAGTGCGCGGCCACGTAAGGTCAAAAGGGGCTGAAAGACCAGGTTGCGGTATGGTCCCAAGTACTTATTACAAGGTTTTTGGGACCTTACCCCCTCACTTTTCAAAACTCCTTATAACTTTTCCACTCACAATACCAAACACCATTTAACTTTTTAAAAAGTCAATAAGTTATAAGTTCGCTAAATAAGAATCCCAAACTGTCACAACCCCCGACCACACCCTGGACAGGAGTCGTGAACAGTTCAAGTGGTATCGGTGGTTATTTTGAAAATACTGCAGCGGAAATTTCATCAGGACCGTGAGCTTAGGAAAAATATGTTAGTGCATACATCTGTCGACTTCGTCTTGTATCGTGTCTTACTCTTAGAATGTTAGATTAGGGCTCATTATACGAGATTTCCCGACATGTCCGTATGTGGGAAACTATTAGTTCCGTTTATGTGTGCATGTCCGTATAAGCGAAACCTAGTCCCTATATATACCACATGAGTGAAATCATTTGTAAGGTTCTTGTTTTCCATACCGAGGTGCTGCCGGTGTGAGATTTGGTTGTAAACGCTGTTATATCAATCAATAGTGTGATTTAAGTGAAGATCTAGCTGTTTCTACGTCAGGTACTTTTTTTCCGCACTTGTATCTGATCAAAACTCCTCTGATAGACTCGTTCGGGTCAGAATTGGATCCTACAAGTGGTATCAGAGCTTCAGGAGGAGGAGTTCTACAGAGATTTGCTGGATTTTTTCATAAACTCTTACTTCTACAACTTCTTTCTTCATCAGAACGAGATTTTACAGTCGGAATCCGCTCAAAATTTCACAGATTGTAGATAATGGATCATAGATAAACCCCTGAAAGTTTAACACTGAAATCCGAACTAAAAATGGTCCAAAATACTCTCCGATTAGGTTTCGCTCTTTTGAACATTCATGAGGTTTCGCTCTTGTGATCAACATATTTCGCTCCAAAGGACCTTCCAAATGACTAGTTTCGCTTATTTGTCATAGGATTTCGCTCATTAGACAAGGAGTTTCGCTTATCTGGACATCCCAAGTGACACCTTTCGCTCATAGGACCTCTAAGTGACCTGGTTTCGCTTTTGTGACCACTCATAACCCTATTTCGCTTTTGTGTCAACCTAAGACTCCTAGTTTCGCTCATAAGAAATAATCACAATATGTCATGCATATTAAGGTCCAATGAGAATTTACATGTCATAAGTGTTGTCGGCCATTTGTTTAAAAAAATTGAATGAGTGCATGTGAAATTTATCGGATCAAGAGTAAAAGTATATGTCACCCACTATTCAGTTTGAGGCCCAATAGTTTGTATTTCATTTAAATGTTGTCGGCTTAGTAATGCATGTGAAGCTAGAAAGAAGTGTCGGCCCATGTGATTGGTTCATAATAGCGGCCCAATCATAGTAATTGAGTTAAAGTTAAGGTCAAATAAATTGAAGTTTGCAAAGTGTCGGCCCAATCAGAACATATTGTTATTAATAAAGTTGTCGGCACATGTTTCCAAATTGAAGTCTTGTATGTGAATTAAGTTGGCAGGCCACTACATGTCATCGGCCCAATCCCATGTCTTGCATGAATTTTTGAGGCCCAATCACAATATGTAAACAATAGTTCATTGGTCCAATCACATTTCTTTGAGTGTTGAAGTTGTCGATTAAGTGCATTATGTTGTGTGGACTACTTGAAAATGACAACCGCTTGAATCACTGTTTCGCTTGATGTGTACGTCGAGTTGTGTGTAACATTTTACGAGTTGTCAGTTGGTTGGGATAAGAAATCACATGACTTGTGTCAGTTTACATGATAAGTATCAGTGCATGTGATTCTCGTAAATTGTCCTCATGTGTTGTCAGTTAAATAGATGTTGGTCAAATGAGTTTTAAGTGATATTAATAGGTTCTAGATATTCAAGATATTAAATTGAGTTATTCACGTGATTTTTGTTGTTTACAAAGAGAATCGGTCCAATAGTAGTCGGCTAGATAAAGTGTTTGGTGCAATTGTATATTGTGATATTATTTCTTGTATTGTCAGTTTAGTGCTTTAATAGGCCCAATCAGAATTGAACATTGTGAGATGTATTGTTGTCAGCTAATTGTTGACTTGGTCTTTGTGATTAATCAAGCCCATGTGATATTCTTTATCGGCCAAGAATTCCCATTTCTATTATTTTGTTAAAGGTCAAATTAGCTTGTTTCAGTTTGCATGTGGGTTTGAAATACAATATAATTCAAAGGTCCAAGTCTCATGGTTTGATCATTCAAAGGTCCAGTTCACTTGAACTTTGAACCAGGTCAGTTGGAAGTCGGACAAGTTGTTTGGAAGTCCAAGTCGTGTTTTTGTGAACCAGGTCGTTTGAAAGTCCATCAGTTTGCACGTAGTGAGTCTGATCGTTTGAAATTGATCCGAGTCATAGCAGTTCTCACGGTTTGCCAATTTAAACCTCAGTCCGCACAGAATATTCACCAGTTCGAGTACAAGTCTTATTCTGTTAATTGATAAGTCTTTAAACTGATTGTGTTTGTTTTTGTGTACGTCAGGTGATACAGGTGTTTTACGAGGAGAACCAGTTAGTTTGAAAGCTTGTTTGAAAAAATTCTTCGATACCGAAACATGGATTTCGAATTCTACAATGCGTTTGCTACAACCCCGACTAGTCCATCCGACATTACTAAGACCATGACAATGGAGACTGAAACCGGAACAATGCAAAAACCTCCGAAACTTATGGGAATTGGGGATTATCACGGATGGAAGAAACGGTTTGAGAATTGGGTTCAGGCGAATCATCTAAAAGCTTGGGAGAGCATCGAAACTGAATATGAGAGGCCAAAGAATTCAATGGGAGTCGCTAAAATCATTTCAGAATTTACAGAGCAAGAAAGAGAGAGTTATAAAGCAGAAAAGATGATGATCAATTTGTTACAACAAGCTGTTAAAGAGGATATTTTTGTGTTGCTTCAACATGATGAAAATGCTTATTCTATCTGGGAAGCTCTTAGAAAGAAAGTTGAGGGAAGTACTGAAATGTTACAGAGTAAAGCAGCTTTGTTGAAAAAGGAGTTTGAACTTTTTACGTGCATGCCTGGTGAAACAACAAAGACTCTTATTGAAAGATACTGTCATCTCGTACGCACCATGTCACAGTTGAAGATTACAAAAACTCCAGCAGAATGGGTTGAAAAACTTGCTGATGCGTTACCGCAACAGGAATGGGGTACATATCTGATGATATTGAAGAATTCCGGACAGTTTAGCAGGTTATCGATTGCACAGTTTATAGAGAAGTTGGAGGCACAGGATCTGGAGCAGCAGAAAATTACTAGAATGAACAGTTCTACTCAGCAACAAGATATTAAATTGTACTATAAAGGAAATGTTCAAACTGCTGAAGCAAGTCCAAAGATACAAACTGCATTTAGTGCTGGAAATCAATCTACACCAAGCAGTCAAGGATCAGTCAACACTAGTGGGTTCTCAACGGTGAATCCTCAAAGTGTTCAAAGTTCATCTGCTGGAAATGGTCATCTAATTCAGTGCAATGTGGCTTTACATCTTCAAAATGGACAAAATTATTCTGAAGAGGTTGTAAAGAATCATATGGGACTATTGGTCACTGCATTAGAGTCTTATGAAGGGTTGATTGCCGGAAGAATTGGTAATCCGATGCTTACAAAGGAAGATTAAGACCAAATCGATGCAGAGGAGCTGGAACTGATGGATATTAAATGGGCATTGGCGAGTGTTTTGAGGAGAGCAGAAAAGTTTAGATTAATTACAGGAAGAAATGACTTCTTGGATACAAATCTTTCTAATCTAGGATTTGATAAATCTAAAGTTGTCTGTTTTCGTTGCAGGGAGAAAGGCCATTTTAAAAGAGAGTGCAAGAATCAGGAGCCGAGAGGAGCAAAGGAGTCGTCTGGGAAAGATGATTATTATAGGAAAACTATCTATCAGCAGATCACTCATCAACCGAATCAACAAAAAGAAGCTCAAACGGCACATGGAAGAATGATCGAGGATGCAAACAGGAAAGCTTATTATGGCATCGTTGATCAAGATGATGAGAAAATGGCTGAAGGTTTTAGCTGGGACAAGTTTATTCCCGCTGATTCAAATGTTCAAGCGTTTATTGCACATATTGTTCGAAAGCCAGAAATGCTGAAGGAATGGATGGAAGTGTTATCTGATGAAGAGAAAAGTGAAGATGAAGGATTTGTTTCATCTAAAAACAGTTCATCAGAAACAAGTGATAGTGATGAAGAGATGGAACAGATAAATCTTGGAAAAACGCATTTATCTTATGACACTTTTGAATTTTATTTTGCAGAAAAATTAAAGAAACTAAAAGAGAAGAAAGCTGCAAAAGAATTGAAAGAAGTCAAAGTGATTGAGAAGATAGTTGAGAAGATAGTTGAGAAGATAGTTGAAGTCGAGAAGATCGTTGAAATCACAAAACCCTGTCTTACATGTTTAGAGTCTTGTAAACAATGTATAGAAAAAGATGAGAGGTTTAGTGAGTTAGAAAAGTTGAAAGAACAATTGTTGTTTGATGTAAAGAATTTGAAAAAGTCATATGATGTATTGAACATACATGTGAATAGTCTGGAGAAGACTAACTCTGAAAGAGAGAAAGCTTTGAAGATGATGAATGCTACCATGATGACAAAGCAGAAAGAGATCAACTTGTACATAGAAGAATGTGCAAAGTGGAAGAAAGAGTTGGATAACGAAGCAGCTGAGAATGAAAGAATCAAAAGATTGCTGCGAAGTTACAAAGGTTGTGAATACATAATCGATAGAATTTATCCAACAGTTGAAGGATTTGAAGCGTTTAAAGGTGAAAAAACAAAGCCAAAGAAGAAGAAGGATACTGGTAAGAAACAGGGTGTATGTTATAATAAGTGTCCGCCTTCGATTTGGGAAGGGTACTCACCTAGAAAACCTAACGAGGAAGAACTAAAACAGGCGGTCAATATTAAGCTAGAATCCGAGATAACCGATGTTTTACCAGACAATATTGATGTCACGTTCACAGCGTCCGACACAGATCATGAGTCCGAACTGATAAAACGAGTGGTCGATCAGGTGTTGGATAAGGATGAGGAGTCAGAGTCAAAATCCGAGTCCGAAAGTTTGTGTCAGTCAGTCGGGAGTTCGAGTTCGTCCGAAAAGAGTTCAAAATCGTCGGGAAAACGGGTTTACAGTAAAGAGTTTTTGTTGTCAAAATCTAATTTGAATGATGAAACATTTGAAGTTGTGTATACTTTGAATGGTTTTGACAAATTATATTTTGATAAAGAGTTTCCAATAAGAGGTGTTAAACCAGAAATGATCAAAAAGGTTTTCAAATTAACAGAAATTAATATTTCTGAAATAAAAGATGAAAATCTTAAAGTAAAACCTAAACCTTACACCTCAAGAGTACAACAACGTTTAAACAAGAAAAAGGGTTACAATTCTGGTTCTGGTTTTCAAAAGAAACCAAACCAAAATCGTAGCTACAAAAAGAAAGGACTTGGTTTTATTCCACCTGAAAACTATAAAAATGAAAAATTTTCTAAAAATACAAAATTTGTTTCAGGACCATCTCCTGAAGAGGAAAAGAAGAGCTCATTCTGGAGACAATCAAACCAAGAATTTCTTGCCGAGAAGAGAAAGAATGGAGCTTATGTGAAGAAAGAGACAAGAACCTGTTTCCGATGCAATGAAGCTGGTCACATTGCATGGAACTGTTCGAAAGCGACAAACACAAAACAGGGAGTTTCTGGAAAACTGAAACAAGTTGTTGTTGATAAAACCGAACCACCGACTGAAAAATTTAAAGTTTTCAAAAATTCAACATTTGAAGTTGGTGAGTGTTCGAAGAGATTTTACAGGCGTAGTGTGAAACTTGACAACCAAAAATGGGTTGTTAAGAAATCTGAGGTAAAATCTGGTGATGAAACTGATTCCACAAAATCAGAGGAGCCACAATTTGATGAGAGTGATGAAAACTCAGTTCCTTCAATGGATGATGAGAACTTTCCACCATTGAGGACTGAGAATTTTAAAAGAAAAGTTGGAAGGTCTGAAGTCTCAAATCAGGGTTATTCTGAAAAAGATAATTTTGATGTTGAGAAAGCATTTAATGGGAAAGTAAAGAAAATATTAAGAAAAATGGTTGATGGGAAGGTGAAAGGGGTAAAGGACTTCTACGCTAAAAAGAAAGCAACTTACACCCCAACAAAATCTGAATTGAAATCACCCAAGGCTGGTCAGACTTGGGTGGACATTTTCTTTGCTTGAAAAACCTGACTTGCCGGAGATCCCAAGTTTGTAATCGTGGATCAGGAATCGGCATCTTTCATGTTTAATAAGGTTGTTTTTGAAAATACTTGAAATTGTTAAAATTTTACAGGTTGAATGACTACGCCGGAGCTTCCAGGTTGGTAAGTGCGAAGCAGGAATCGGCATTTTGATGGGTAAAATGTAGATGACTCATTCCTACAATTGGTATTGATTGGTTATACCTACAAGTGGTTATTCTTACAAGTGGTTTAAAGGTTGCTTGATTGCAAACAGTAAATCAAGGACATTAAGTTGTACTTGATCTACTACATTTGATAAAACTGACAAGATGATGAACCATATCCCCGTACTTAAACAAGTGGTAAACTTACAATTGGTAAAAACAAACTCATTTTCCGGAAAAATCATTTTGATTAAAACAAACTTAAGTGTTTTGAAATCTAAATGAGAAAATGGTTTGTGAAAGGGGGAGTTCAGATTGTTTCTGCCTAGTGAATGGCGAATTGATGCGATTCGATGTCGGTTGTCGTGTTTCTGTACAGTTTGTTTTGAATTTTCTTCAAGTAGGTCTAGAGCTTAGATAGTTTTCAAATTTCTTTAATGTGTTTGCATTTTAGAGGGAGTAGAAAATTTCAGAAAATCCAAAAACATTAGAAAATTTGAAAAAGCCAAAAACATGATAAAATTCAAAATTGAGTTTCGTTGTGAAAAGAGGAAATGATAGTACATCAGTGGACTGTCACAACATGCTAAAGAATTGGAAAGTTAAAATGTGATAAACAATCTCACTACGGATATGCCAGTAGGTTTTTGCACATTTAGTAGATTGTGACGAGATATAAACCTAAAAATTCAAACTTGCTTATTCTGTGGGTAACAACATCTTGGATATATAGGTAACCCCTGAAATCTTGTTTAAAAGGTCCCTTATTCTGAGATACTAGGTCTTTATGCTCAGTGATATCTGGGGTATTATCCCGGGACTTCTGCTGTATGGAAGTACTGACCTAGTCCCCGGATAATGCTTTCAGCAAATGCTTGAAACATAGCATCGCCCTCAGCAAGCTGATGAAACAATAAAATTGATAGTCGCTGCTTTTGAAATCAAAAAGATCCTCTAAAGGGGACACACTGAAAAGTCGAAGCCGTCATCTCTCTGCGTATACGGAAGTATCGACCTGAGCTCTCACGGCCCTCGCATCTAACCCCTTTACAGATATCATCTGTGGTATACTCACCTGTAAGACTGAATATTGGGATCTGGATACGGGAGTATATTCAAGAAGTGGGACACACGGATAAGTTCAAGTCATTAAAACATTAACATCGTATCTCGGATCAACTGAACTTTGTGTGGAAATTTAAGTGGACAAATATACTGACAATCTAGGTGAATTGTTTAGAACTTAAAATGAAATAAAGCTTAATGGTGTTGGTGATTTGTCTCAAAAACTGATATGATCCTCTTACACGAACTCACAAAAATATTGTTTGTAAATATTTCTTTACTGCATTACATGTTTCTTTATTCCAAAATCCAAAAAGATTTTCAGTGTGTTTTAGCATAAAGTTTCAGAAAACTCAAAAAGATTTTTGACAACTGGTATTGAAAAGCAGATTTTCAAAATTCCGAGTGCTAAACATGATGAGCAATATTTGAGGGGGAGTGTATGTTTGGAATTAAATGTTTTCATATTTTAACCTTTCATGTGGTTCATCAAAATCTGTGTTTGTTTTGAAGGAGAGTCTGAATTAGTGCAAGTTTATATGTTTGAAATATGTATGTGAGAGAAATTTACTTTGAGGTAGAGCTTATGCAGGTCAAGTTGAGCCAGGTTATTCATTTCTGAGATCTGAGCTAGATGAGAGCCAGGTTCCAATACCTGAGGACTCTGATTGGAGGTAGCCAGGCAATGATTTTGGAACATGAAGAACCAAGCTGATTGTTTTGTGAACCTGTGAGATGGAAAGCCAGACAACGATCCTAAAGCTGATGATGCTGATGAACTGAAGAAATGCCAGCATATCGCAAGGGGGAGTCTGAAGACTTGCGTGAAAAGATTGAGAGAGAGAAGCCTAGAGACAGATCAAGACTGAAGATGCGAAGATTCGACACTTAAGACTCGTCAACATCTGAGGGGGAGTCTGTTAGTGCATACATCTATCGACTTCGTCTTGTATTGTGTCTTAGTCTTAGAATGTTAGATTAGGGCTCATTGTACGAGATTTCCCGACATGTCCGTATGTGGGAAACTATTAGTTCCGCTTATGTGTACATGTCCGTATGTGGGAAACTATTAGTTCCGCTTATGTGTACATGTCCGTATGTGGGAAACTATTAGTTCCGCTTATGTGTACATGTCCGTATAAGCGAAACCTAGTCCCTATATATACCACATGAGCGAAATCATTTGTAAGTTCTTGTTTTCCATACCGAGGTGCTGCCGGTGTGAGATTTGGTTGTAAACGTTGTTATATCAATCAATAGTGTGATTTAAGTGAAGATCTAGCTGTTTCTACGTCAGGTACTTGTTTTCCGCACCTGTATCTGATCAAAACTCCTCTGATAGACTCGTTCGGGTCAGAATTCGATCCTACAAAATATCAGAGTTTAGAAACACTTTATTCATAACAAACGAGAATAAAATTCATGTTTTACAAAGGTAGTTTTATTAGGAGATAAATTTGAATACATAAAACAATGTTTCTTAATTTTATTGATAAAATAAGCCATTTTTAAACCTTTTGGTGTCGTATCACAACTCTTATTCAAATCTACTGTAATCCCCTGAAACATGTTTAAAAACATTTTATCAGCAGGTAATACTGGTGAGATCATTTATTTTGTATAAAAAGACATCTTCCTATAATTACAACATTAAGATTTTTTACATTTGTTTATTTCTTTCAGTTACTCAAATCAGTACTTGTCACATGCCCATTTCGGTGACTGTGGTCATATTACTATTGGCTAACCAGTTGTCCAATAGCAACGCTTGCCAAGTAGTGTATACAAAACCCCACATACTGGAAGTAATTTAAGAATACAAAGACTTAATCCCCTGTAATTATAAGTAATAATTGGAAAACATTTAGGATTTTGAAAACATTTAATAAAAGAGAATGACTCACTTTGCAGAATTAGGGTTTTGATTTAACAGGCCTCTGATTCTAAGCATTCTGATACTAAGCCTCTTGATTATCAGTAAATTCATAGCTCCATGTATTCTGATAATTAAGCATCTACTTTATCAGTGAATTTTAAGCCTTCTGATTCTAACCCCTAATTTCACAGAATGTAATCTGTATTAGTGTATAAACCCAACTCAAACTTTAACGATAATTATGAGATCAAAACTTCAACGTAGTTAACAAAGTATAGCCTTATTTAGGCAGCACTATGGCATCCGTTGATTGGGTTTTAGATCAATCAGACAGTGTATCTTTTTAGTGATTAGGGTTTAATACACTAGAATACAAAGAAACAGAGTGACGAGGGATATAGAAATCGATTTCAGAAATTGAATTGTGCAAATGAAACTGTCCCAGACTGGACTCTCCCGCGTGTCGCGGGAGGAGATAGGGCATCTCTCGCTTAGCGTCTGGGAGATCAGCCTGGCCTAGGCCTGCAACATCAGCTAGGTAGGTTGGACACGTGGCACGACGATGTGCCACATGTCTTCAGCCGCTTTTTTCGTCCAATCGGGTGTTTTTCTCGATTTTCGTGCTGGTTCTTATTGCGTATGCTCAGGTATTGATCCTAAATGGTTTAGTTTTTAATTATGAGTTTAGTAACGGTATTTTTGTGAGGGTTGGTTCATCAACCGCCAAGTTTTCTTAACTGCTAAGTTTTCTGATTTATTATTACAAGTTTCGTCGCGTGCACATGTGGTTTCAATTACGGGTTATTCGGGATATTTTTGAGGGCTGTTACACAAACACCCCCAGAGTGGAACTTTTGATCTTTTTTCCAAGTGACGCTGAGCATTGAGTTTTTTGAGAACTCTAAGATGACCGAACTGAACTATCTCGGTTTGTAACACAAATGGAACTGGATTGACAACCTTATCGATGAGATTAATAATCAAAATATATTCTTAGATCGTATCGATTTGACATCATAAGCAGATCCACCACCCAATAACATGTTGCCACCTAGAGAATATCGCAATTGTTTTAGACCAACTAGAAAGAGATTCTTTAACAAGAAATAATTGGATTTAAACGTAGAATATCTATGTAGACTTTCACACCTCAATCACAGATGATGGAATATTCAAAGATTTGACATTTTAAAACTCCGTCTGTAATTCAATAGTAACTAGAAAACAAAGATAATATATGTGTAAACGAGATATATGTAACACCCCCTGTTTCGAAAATCAAGGCCAAAGTCAAGATTGAAGTCAAAGGAAGAAAAGGTTGCTAATTGCGATCTGACACTCCTTGCTCAACTCCTGTTTTGACTTCTTTGACTTGAATATAATCTATTTATTTTATCGCATTAGTTGTATTATGTGGAGTACTTGTTAATAATCGAGGTTTATTGCATGTTTTATCGCTCTATCGCTTATCGCATCGCAATCGCATTCGCAACTCGAGTTATGTGTTCTGGATATTGTTTTACATGTGTGTGCTTCTTATGTGTTACTTGTGCATGTTTACTTTATGTTTGTGGTGATCAATCGAAACGCAATCGCAACTCTATCGTAATCGAATCGCAAACGCTAAACGCAACTTACTTAGGATGATCGTATGTTAGATCTAGTAGTTGGGATTAATTGTGTAATCAATGGGTAATTCAATCGCATCGCTCGCTCGAAACGCATCGCAACGCTCAACACACGAAACAAAACGCCGAAACTCAGTGGTCGGAGCCACTCGATCGAGTGGCTACTCGATCGGATGGTCAACCGATCGGATTGCCATCCGATCGGACTGCCATCCGATAGGACTGCCATCCGATCGGACTGCCATTCGATCGGACTGCCATCCGATCAGACAGCCATCCGATCGGTGACCCACTCGATCCCATGCACTTTCCTTTTTGGGAAACCCTATAAATACCCATCTGTCACATCATTTGTGATGTGACAGCTCCTCTGCTCGACCAGCCGCGTTCCAGCCTTCTTTCTCTCGATTTCTCGCGATTCTTGTAAGTTTTCAACCTAAATCTTGTACTTCTATGATCTACACGCACTTCTTCATCTTTTTCACCTTTGAATCTTAACTTTTAATCGTGAAATCACTGGATTTGAGGTGTTCTAGGGTGATGTCATCATGGAGTTCTATGAACTTCAAGTCTTGACATCATTCCACCATGAATCACCCAGATCTGAAGGATTTCCACATGAATAAACAACGATTTCGCATAGATCTGCACAGATTCATAGTTAAAAGGATTGAAAGATGGATTTCCAACTTTCTTTCAACTCTTTTACACTCAATGCACTCAAAACCGATAGAATTAGAGCTCGTTCTGACTTTCTACTCTTTCTTAGTGATGTGTTGGTTCAAGATCTGATTTCAATCAAAGAGATAATCGGTTTCGGGTTAAACATGAACAACCGTCATGAACCAGTGAACGGGTCGGGCTTGGGTGATTCCTGTTCGACCGGGTCACTTGGGTCTTGATGGGGTTTCTGTTGTTTAGCACGTTATCATACCGTCTCGATCAAAACTACAAAACTTTCAAAAAAGATCAAGTGTCAAGACGACCAGGCCGTCGGGACGGATTGCCGTCCGATCAGATTGCCATCCGATCGGACAGCCATCCGATCGGCTTACACTTGGTCCCACACTGAAACCTTTATTTCAACTTTTCAAGGTTTTGAACGTCGAACGGATTACCGTCGATCGGATTGCCATCCGACCATATGACGTTTGGAACTCCAACACTTAACAACTTTCAACATGTTTAATGCACTACTAGTTCTAACGGATTGCCACCCGATCGGTAGACCATCCAATTGGATGACAACACTGCTGTGAACTTGTTCTCTGAGAATGTCTCACCGAACAGATCACTGTTCGATCGAGCCACCGTTCGATCGACCGACCTGAAGGGTAGAGATACTTCTCTGTTTTCAAAATGCTACAACGAAAACTTCAAAAGACAAACCATCATACACAAACACATCTTCACTAAGACGAATGTCAATCCAATCGAACGGCTATCCGATCGGATGACCATCTGAACGGATTGACATCCGATCGGATTGCCATCCGACACTTGGTTTCTTTTGCACCGTTTTACGCCCCGCTTATCGTTTATGCCATCGTCAACTGTTCAGGCTAATCTTTCTCAGCGCTCCCTTCAATCTAAAAGAGTGTTTACTTGTTAAACACAATATGTGAGTATAATCGATCCTTTTTTGCTTTATGCACTTTTGGATGTTACATACGTTATCTATATTCAAATCCCATCAATCACACAATGCAAACATTATTTATACGTTAACCGCTATTGCATGTTATACGTGACTCGATGAATGCCTGTATGTTATGTTTACACATTGATTGTTGTCTACCTGCCTTAGCAACGATAGTACTATAGTTTGTACTCAGCACCTGCTCACTCAGGGGTTGTTAAGGACAATACTTCACGTGTTCGCAGTGGTGAACATGTGTTGCGCACTCGCTACTCATAGTTAAATCGCAGTCATTGGTATTGACAGGACCTTTGTCGATAACTTACATGCTTCACATTATACGTAGTACATGCTAGTTATGCGTAAACTATTTCGAACTCTATTATGCTATATTAAACTTGTATGCTCACCTTTACACTATGTGTATTGACCTCTATTTTAACGTATGTGACAGGCGTTTAGGATGCTACCTGCTAGGATGCTTTGCTTGCTTGTCATGGAATCGAGTAGGATTGAGAGTCTAGAAACAAAGACAATTTATTTTATTGAAATCTGAGTTGTCGGAACATATTATTTGTTTTAGAGATATCGCTGTCTGTAATAACTTAATTTGCTTGATGGTTAAGGTATGGGACTTACTATTAATTGTCTGGTAATGTAGTTGTTATGGAATTTCTCTTGAACAATCTGTTTCGCTCAGTGCCGCGCCCCGATGATTTCGCCGTCGGTTGGGGTGTGACAATATATTACACCAAGAATAAGGAAAATGATTGCATAAAGAAACCCTAAAAATTTGTCATCGGTGAGTCGCTATTTTGATGAATTATCTTCAGAAAAAAGAAGATTAGTTGCTCGAAATCTCAATTATCAAACTTCGAGGGTGTTTGGCTTAACTTTTTGAAATTTATTGGCTTTTTCAAGCCAATAAGTGAAAATAATATTTGGACAAGTGGAAAAGAACTTTTTATATATGGTGGAAAAGTTGTTTCAAAAAGTGCTTTTCACTTGTCTAAACATTATTTTCACTTATTGATTTAAGAAAACTAATAAGTTTCAAAAAGCTTAGCTAAACAATCGAATCAGAGCTTAATATGGCATTGTTTCCTCCTGATGCGTTAAACAATCTTCGTTTATCTGGTTTACCTAACCATAAATTAGTACTGAAACTTGGTGCTCCAGTGATGTTACTCAGAAACATTGATCAAGCAAATGGATTGTGTAATGGTACACGTTTACAAGTCACGAAGTTCGGAAAAGTTGTGATTGAAGCAAAAATTATCACAGTGACTAATATAGGTCATCATACTTTGATTTCAAGACTGAAGATGACACCTTCTGATAAAAGAATACCAGTGAAGATTTCTCGAAGACAATTCCCACTTTCACTGTGTTTTGCTATGACAATAAATAAAAGTCAAGGACAATCATTGGAGCGTGTTGGTTTATATCTTCCACGTCCAGTGTTTAGTCATGGTGTGACAACTCGGACTTTAGACTTGCTTTGATGTAACGTTACGTGTCTACATGATACCATGATTTAATGAATGTTTTGTTATTATGTGCATATGTGTGTGTATTGCATGGTTGTATGTATGCTACATGAATGTTACATGACCCGATCGCACAACACACACACCCACTCGACCGCACAAGGTCTTTGGGCCGTGTTATTTGTAAATGAGCTATAGGGCGGCCCAAGTGGTGGGTTCGGCCCATCCTTCCCTAAACCGAATAACACTTAGGAAGTTGTAACCATTCTCCACGTTTTACAAAATCACAACACACACAAGAAACCCTAGTTCCTCTCTCTCTCGTTTTGCTTTGGAACTCGACGGCCATCACTCCTTTTCCTCTCGGATATCATTCTTGAATCGGATCACCCCTTAACCGGTTAGTGTGTCACCTTGAATATATGATTGTTAATATGTTGGATTGCATGATTCACATAGTGATTTCAGTATTGATGTATGGTTCCATGTTCGAGTGCATGATCGTTGATGATGTTGGTATTTCTGTTAATTATATGATGCTAAAACTAGGTAGAAGTGTTCTTGATAATCGGCCATATGTGTATGATCATTTAATCGGATTGTAGCTGGTTAATGTGCTAAGTAAATCGGATTAGTTGATGTTCTAGGCTATGTGTTCATATAAATTGTTAGAGAATGGCTTATGTTATGATTTTAGGGTTCATGAGAATTGGATGTTTTGAATGCCTTTTGATCGAAAATCATCATGATTGAAATGGATTGTGCTGTTGATTGGTTGTTGTAAATTGGAAACCATTTAATGGATATAACCAACATGCTAAAATTACGGGATTTGATAACTAAGTCATAAGGTTTCCAAGCACACATGAATCACACAATTCAAACCTGTCGCACAAGATCAGGTCTTACACGATCTGATCTGACCTGATCGTACAAGGATTCAATCACACAAAAACGTCCAGTCGCACAACATGCTTGAATCGCACAAGGGTCCACAACCGTACAAGCCCAATCGGAGCGCACAAGTATATCATCCATTGGGCCGTGTATGATAATGAAACTGTTGAGCCGAACCAGCCCAAAGTCAGACCGCACAAGCCCCACACTGATCGCACAATTGACTGTTTCGTTGCTGGGCCGAGATCTTTATTATATATTACTTAACTGTTGGGCCACACACCTATGTTGGATATTGTTAAGACTGTTGGGCTGTGCAGCCCAAATGTTCAGTCGCACAAGCCCACATTTCAACCGCACAACCCAGCTGGATCGTACAAGACCAGCTGGATCGCACAATGTTATTCGTGTGTTAATTATTTGGGCCGTGTATGGTTAAACTGTTTACGTGTATGTTTTTGGGCCGAGATTTGTTATTGAATTTGTTAAGTTGTTGGGCCCAATTGTTTAATCGCTCAAAGTATGATCCAATTATACAAACTGACTTATGCCGTGCAATAAGTGTTGCCATGACTTATATGTGCTTTTAACATGTTATCTTATGTGACACATACGTGCATTTTCCGTAGTCAAAACCTGACTTGTATTACAACCATGATAGGACGTGGTTGACCATTTACTAGCTTATCTGTACTCTTTTGTGTATCTGCCGAGCAAACCAAGGTGAGTTCACATAGCCAAGGCATGGGATTCCCGGGTGGGAATTGGGTTGGAATTATTTGATATGGAATGATTACTCGTACTTATGCAATCACTAGACTATAGACCATCGTCCTCAGGATAGTCAGGGCACGTTACGTAAATCCTGCGTAACCCAGTAATTTCCAATTGTCTCCCGGGTCGGGAGGACACGTTACGTAAATCCTGCGTAACCCAATACCTTCTACTGTCTTCCAGGTCGGAAGGACACGCTGCGTAAATCCTGCGTAGCCCCCACACGTACCACTGTCCTCGGGGAAGGGCACGTCACGTAAATCCTGCGTGACCCAGTACGTATTCCTGTTCTCGGTTTATGAAGAACACATGGTTGTACTAGTCTAGTAAGTACCATAATGGGAATCCCCCATTGTTAAGGATAATCGTGAGAATCCCTCACCACTAGATGAATGAACTTACTTTCTGTGAACTCGCTCAACTAGTTTGTTGATTATTTGCTGCATGCCTTGCAGGACCTTAGGTATTCTTGGAGCTTGCACCAGAGGAGAAGCGGGTCGTTGTGGACAAGAACATGTGAATGCTTATTAAACACTTTTACATTCACACATTGATACTTATGTTTTGGGTTTTACATTTAATGCTTCCGCTACATATACAATGTTTGGTTTTGAACATCAATTATGTCTATGATTATTATTAAATGCTATGTTTGATATAATTGGTGGCTTGATCCTGGTCAGTCACGCTCCCAAGCGGTGGTACTCCGCAGTGTGGTATTTGGGGGTGTGACAGATTGGTATCAGAGCCATTGGTTATAGAGAACTTGGTTTTAATATGGGAAAACGTTTTTTTATTAAAACCAGACTATAACCAGAACAGTGCTCTCAACGATCCACAACGACGCTTCGCTCCACGTGCAAGACTCGACATCCTAGGTAATAAGGTTTATGTTTATTGCCTGTTTGCTAGAACTGCTTAGAACTTTGCTCGCATTATGTTTAGATACACATGGTACTATAGCATGAGAATCCCTACGTGCTTACGCTTTTCTGTCATCGCCCTACTCGCGAACCACTCTCATTTACGTTATTTTTACTATGAAGATCATGTCTGGACGAATCAACATGACACAAGCCCAGCTAGAGGCTCTCGTTCAAGCTCAAGTTGCTGCGGCACTTGCAGCTGCTCAAGCAGGTAGTATATCCTGTAGTTACAACTTACGCTAGGGTCTTTAGATCCTACACTTCTAAACTAGCCCTTGTATTTAAACTTTGCCCTATTCGTACACAATAGGTCAACCAGCGCAACAAGTTTGCACCTTTAAGAACTTCATGGACTGTCGTCCAAATACCTTCAGCGGCACAGAGGGGGCAGTGGGACTCCTCCACTGGTTCGAAAAGTTAGAGTCAGTATTCGAAATGTGCGAGTGCCCTGAGGCTCGCAAGGTCAAGTATGCAACTGGCACCTTGGAAGGAATAACACTGACTTGGTGGAACGCCCATGTTCAGATCTTAGGGTTGGCAGCTGCTAACGCCACACACTGGAACGATTTTAAGGAACTTATCAAGAGAGAGTATTGTACGCGTGAAGATATTCACAAGTTGGAAGACGAGCTGTATAATTTGAAAATGGTTGGATCAGAGATCGAAGCGTATACCAAACGGTCGAATGAGCTGGCCGTGTTGTGCCCAACTATGGTGGACCCTCCATACAAGCGCATTGAGATGTATCTCAAGGGATTGGCGCCCGAGATCCAGAGCCATGTTACCTCGGCTAATCTCGATAACATCCAGGATATTCAACGTCTCGCTCATCGCATCACCGACCAGGCAGTGGATCAGAACAAACTGCCTAAGCGTGTCAGCACTACTGCTACAGTCACTCCTTCAGCTACTCCCGCTACTACTGGTGACAGCAAAAGAAAGTGGGATGGAGATTCTAGTAAAGGTTCAGCAACCGTTCAGTCTCAAGCCCAGCAACAGAAGACTGACCACTACCAGAGTCCCAGTCAGCAATCCTCTGGTGGTCATAGACGGGGAAGATATCAGGGATTTCACCCCAAGTTTCACAATTGCAACAGGCACCATAGCGGCCCATGCAGCAAGGGTCGTTGCCAAAGGTGTCTCAAGATGGGGCACGAGGCTAAAGACTGTAGGAGCCCTCGTCCTGCAAATCAGAACCAGCAACCACAACAACCAGCTCCACAGAACCAGCAGCAGCAACAGCCACAGCGTGGAAACCGGGGATGTTTCCAATGTGGGGCTGAAGGTCATTTCAAACGCGATTGCCCTCAGTTGAACCAGAATCGCAACAACAATAACCAGGGCAACGGGAACAACAACGGTGGGAACAACAACAATAATGGCAACGAGGCTAGGGGACGCGCTTTTGTGCTAGGTCGAGGTGACGCAGTGAACGATCCCAACATAGTTATGGGTAAGTTTCTCCTCGACAATATTTACGTTACTGTTTTATTTGATTCGGGTGCGGATACAAGCTATATGTCTGTGAAAATGTGTCAACTGCTAAAACGTGCACCAACACTTTTACCCACCAAACATGTAGTAGAGTTAGCTAACGGTAAAAGTCTAGAAGCCACGCACGTAGTTCAGGGTTGTAATCTTATCCTAGCTGGTCAAGCTTTCTCTATTTATCTCATTCCCATAGTTTTGGGTAGCTTCGACGTCGTGATTGGGATGGATTGGTTATCCCAACACCAGGCAGAAATCTTATGCAGTGAGAAGGTTATTCGTATTCCTCGTACTGGTCAGGAACCTCTCGAAGTTCAAGGTGACAAGAGTGGTGCTGTGGTTGGCATCATCTCTTTCTTGAAGGCTCAGAAATGCTTACGAAAGGGGCATACTGCCATTCTGGCACTCGTGACAGACGCATCAGCAAAGGAAAAGAAATTGGAAGATATTCCAATTGTACGTGATTACCCTCAGGTGTTTCCTGAAGACTTACCTGGCTTACCGCCTCATCGTCAGGTCGAATTTCAAATCGAGCTCGCTCCTGGAGCAGCACCCATAGCTCGCGCACCATATCGTCTAGCTCCATCAGAATTGGAGGAACTATCAAAGCAGCTACAAGAGCTCTTGGAGAAGGGCTTCATTCGTCCAAGCTCTTCGCCTTGGGGAGCTCCAGTACTTTTCGTGAAGAAGAAAGACGGTACGTTCAGAATGTGCATAGACTACCGTGAACTCAACAAGGTGACGGTGAAGAACCGTTATCCTCTTCCACGCATAGACGACTTATTCGACCAGTTGCAAGGGTCGTGTTACTATTCGAAGATAGACTTGAGGTCTGGTTATCATCAGCTGAGAGTCCGGGATGAGGACGTCTCCAAAACCGCATTCAGAACTCGTTATGGCCACTACGAGTTTCTTGTCATGCCGTTCGGGTTAACGAACGCGCCTGCTGTATTTATGGACCTTATGAACAGGGTGTGCAAACCCTATCTTGACAAGTTTGTCATAGTATTCATCGACGACATCCTGATTTACTCCAAGAGTCAGGAGGAACACGAGCAGCATCTTCGCCTGATATTGGAACTCCTTCGGAAGGAACAGCTGTACGCCAAGCTTTCTAAATGCGACTTCTGGCTTCGTGAAGTCCACTTCTTAGGCCATGTAGTGAACAAGGATGGGATTCATGTCGATCCATCCAAGGTAGATTCGATCAGAAACTGGCCTGCACCGCGTACGCCAACGGAAATACGCCAATTCTTAGGTTTGGCAGGTTACTACAGACGGTTTATCAAAGACTTCTCCAAGATCGCGCAACCACTTACACTACTGACACAGAAGGGTGTCACCTACCGTTGGGGCAACACGCAGGAAACTGCTTTTCAGTATCTAAAGGATAGGCTTTGCAGCGCACCTATTCTCTCATTGCCAGAGGGCACGGATGACTTCGTAGTATATTGTGACGCATCAATACAGGGTCTGGGTTGTGTATTGATGCAGCGGGATAAAGTTATTGCCTACGCCTCTCGTCAACTAAAGATTCATGAACGGAACTATACGACGCACGATTTAGAGCTGGGAGCTGTGGTTTTCGCGCTTAAGATATGGCGACACTACCTGTACGGTACCAGGTGCACGATTTACACCGATCACAGGAGTCTCGAGCATATCCTCAAGCAGAAGGATTTGAACATGCGTCAACGACGATGGGTCGAACTACTGAACGACTACGAATGCGCCATCAAGTACCATCCAGGCAAAGCCAATGTTGTGGCTGATGCCCTTAGTCGAAAAGACACTTTACCTCGGCGCGTGCGAGCGCTACAGCTTACGATTCAGTCTAGCCTTACTGCACAGATACGAGATGCTCAGGCAGAAGCATTGAAGCCCGAAAATGTCAAGGCTGAAGCCTTACGCGGCTCACGACAGCAAATGGAACAGAAGGCAGACGGCGCCTACTATGTAACGGGGCGTATTTGGGTCCCACTTTATGGCGGTCTACGCGAACTTGTAATGGATGAAGCTCACAAGTCTCGCTACTCGGTACATCCAGGGTCGGATAAAATGTACCACGACATCAGTACTACATACTGGTGGCCTAGTATGAAGGCCCACATCGCTACATACGTTGGAAAATGTTTGACCTGTGCGAGAGTCAAGGTGGAATACCAGAAACCAGCGGGCCTACTTCAGCAGCCTAAGATACCGCAATGGAAATGGGAAGAAATTTCCATGGATTTCGTTACAGGCTTACCTAGATCCCAGCGTGGGAATGATACCATATGGGTGATCGTGGATCGACTCACCAAGTCTGCACACTTCCTAGCTATAAAGGAAACGGATAAGTTCTCCACTCTCGCAGACGTTTATCTTAAAGAAGTTGTTTCGAGGCACGGAGTGCCCACATCCATCATTTCGGATCGCGATGCACGATTCACGTCAGAGCTATGGCAAGCGATGCACAAATCTTTTGGCTCACGATTAGACATGAGCACAGCATATCATCCTCAGACGGATGGGCAGTCTGAGCGAACGATCCAAACTCTAGAAGACATGCTTCGGGCATGCGTCATCGATTTCGGCAACGGCTGGGAAAAGCATCTCCCTTTGGTGGAGTTCTCGTATAATAATAGTTATCACACCAGCATCCAAGCCGCTCCATTCGAGGCATTGTACGGGCGTAAATGCCGGTCACCTCTCTGTTGGGCAGAGGTGGGGGATAGTCAGATCACGGGTCCAGAGATTGTAGTGGACGCCACAGAAAAGATAGCACAAATACGACAACGCATGGCGGCAGCACGCGACCGTCAGAAAGCCTACGCGGACAAGCGTAGAAAACCTTTGGAATTTCAGGTCGGGGACCGGGTTTTACTAAAAGTCTCACCCTGGAAGGGTGTGGTACGTTTTGGCAAACGGGGCAAACTGAATCCGCGATACGTCGGACCATTCGAAATCATAGAAAAGATTGGCAAGGTAGCCTACAGATTGAACCTACCAGCTGAACTCGGGGCAGTTCACAATGTCTTTCATGTGTCAAACCTAAAGAAGTGTCTATCAGATGAAAACCTCATCATTCCTTTCAAAGAACTCACTATTGACGAGCGGTTGCAGTTCGTCGAGGAACCAGTTGAAATCACGGACCGGGATGTGAAGGTCCTCAAAAACAAGAGAATCCCTCTTGTTCGAGTACGTTGGAACTCCAAACGTGGCCCAGAGTACACCTGGGAACGCGAAGATAGGATGACAGAAAAGTACCCCCAGTTATTCGAAACCAATGCAACCACTACTGAGGCTGAAGCTACTACTTCGGAATTTCGGGACGAAATTCCAGATCAACGGGGGGAGGATGTGACACCCCAGGAAAATCAGTGAACAATACAGTTTACCTAGCTTCCTCAGTGAGTGCATACCAAATTTCGGGACGAAATTTCCAATTAGTTGGGGATAATGTGACAACTCGGACTTTAGACTTGCTTTGATGTAACGTTACGTGTCTACATGATACCATGATTTAATGAATGTTTTGTTATTATGTGCATATGTGTGTGTATTGCATGGTTGTATGTATGCTACATGAATGTTACATGACCCGATCGCACAACACACACACCCACTCGACCGCACAAGGTCTTTGGGCCGTGTTATTTGTAAATGAGCTATAGGGCGGCCTAAGTGGTGGGTTCGGCCCATCCTTCCCTAAACCGAATAACACTTAGGAAGTTGTAACCATTCTCCACTTTTTACAAAATCACAACACACACAAGAAACCCTAGTTCCTCTCTCTCTCGTTTTGCTTTGGAACTCGACGGCCATCACTCCTTTTCCTCTCGGATATCATTCTTGAATCGGATCACCCCTTAACCGGTTAGTGTGTCACCTTGAATATATGATTGTTAATATGTTGGATTGCATGATTCACATAGTGATTTCAGTATTGATGTATGGTTCCATGTTCGAGTGCATGATCGTTGATGATGTTAGTATTTCTGTTAATTATATGATGCTAAAACTAGGTAGAAGTGTTCTTGATAATCGGCCATATGTGTATGATCATTTAATCGGATTGTAGCTGGTTAATGTGCTAAGTAAATCGGATTAGTTGATGTTCTAGGCTACGTGTTCATATAAATTGTTAGAGAATGGCTTATGTTATGATTTTAGGGTTCATGAGAATTGGATGTTTTGAATGCCTTTTGATCGAAAATCATCATGATTGAAATGGATTGTGCTGTTGATTGGTTGTTGTAAATTGGAAACCATTTAATGGATATAACCAACTTGCTAAAATTACGGGATTTGATAACTAAGTCATAAGGTTTCCAAGCACACATGAATCACACAATTCAAACCTGTCGCACAAGATCAGGTCTTACACGATCTGATCTGACCTGATCGTACAAGGATTCAATCGCACAAAAACGTCCAGTCGCACAACATGCTTGAATCGCACAAGGGTCCACAACCGTACAAGCCCAATCGGAGCGCACAAGTATATCATCCATTGGGCCGTGTATGATAATGAAACTGTTGGGCCGAACCAGCCCAAAGTCAGACCGCACAAGCCCCACACTGATCGCACAATTGACTGTTTCGTTGTTGGGCCGAGATCTTTATTATATATTACTTAACTGTTGGGCCACACACCTATGTTGGATATTGTTAAGACTGTTGGGCTGTGCAGCCCAAATGTTCAGTCGCACAAGCCCACATTTCAACCGCACAACCCAGCTGGATCGTACAAGACCAGCTGGATCGCACAATGTTATTCGTGTGTTAATTATTTGGGCCGTGTATGGTTAAACTGTTTACGTGTATGTTTTTGGGCCGAGATTTGTTATTGAATTTGTTAAGTTGTTGGGCCCAATTGTTTAATCGCTCAAAGTATGATCCAATTATACAAACTGACTGATGCCGTGCAATAAGTGTTGCCATGACTTATATGTGCTTTTAACATGTTATCTTATGTGACACATACGTGCATTTTCCGTAGTCAAAACCTGACTTGTATTACAACCATGATAGGACGTGGTTGACCATTTACTAGCTTATCTGTACTCTTTTGTGTATCTGCCGAGCAAACCAAGGTGAGTTCACACAGCCAAGGCATGGGATTCCCGGGTGGGAATTGGGTTGGAATTATTTGATATGGAATGATTACTCGTACTTATGCAATCACTAGACTATAGACCATCGTCCTCAGGATAGTCAGGGCACGTTACGTAAATCCTGCGTAACCCAGTAATTTCCAATTGTCTCCCGGGTCGGGAGGACACGTTACGTAAATCCTGCGTAACCCAATACCTTCTGCTGTCTTCCAGGTCGGAAGGACACGCTGCGTAAATCCTGCGTAGCCCCCACACGTACCACTGTCCTCGGGGAAGGGCACGTCACGTAAATCCTGCGTGACCCAGTACGTATTCCTGTTCTCGGTTTATGAAGAACACATGGTTGTACTAGACTAGTAAGTACCATAATGGGAATCCCCCATTGTTAAGGATAATCGTGAGAATCCCTCACCACTAGATGAATGAACTTACTTTCTGTGAACTCGCTCAACTAGTTTGTTGATTATTTGTTGCATGCCTTGCAGGACCTTAGGTATTCTTGGAGCTTGCGCCAGAGGAGAAGCGGGTCGTTGTGGACAAGAACATGTGAATGCTTATTAAACACTTTTACATTCACACATTGATACTTATGTTTTGGGTTTTACATTTAATGCTTCCGCTACATATACAATGTTTGGTTTTGAACATCAATTATGTCTATGATTATTATTAAATGCTATGTTTGATATAATTGGTGGCTTGATCCTGGTCAGTCACGCTCCCAAGCGGTGGTACTCCGCAGTGTGGTATTTGGGGGTGTGACACATGGCCAGCTCTATGTTGCTGTATCTAGAGTAAAAAGTAGGAAGGGGTTGAAAATTTTGATTTGTGATAAAGAGAAACGAGTCTGTACAACCACTACTAATGTGGTTTACAAAGAAGTTTTCCAAAATCTATGATGATACTAAACATTTGTCAACCTGTCAACATCTGTTGGGTATAATGGAGGAACTGTTGTTAAGAAATGTTTGTAGGAAAGCAATACAACTTTTTGAAAGCACCTGATACTTGCTCTGCATTAAGCCTATCCTAAGAACACATGTTGTTTTTTTTTTGGTAAAGGGTTACCTTGGTTAATTTTATATCAAACCAAAAAGAAATACAAGTGAGAAGTAAAACACACTCCTCAGTTCTCCTGAAAGACATGCCTAACAGGAGTTACCACAAAAACAAAACAACTAAACGACAACCAATACACCCATAACAAAACTAGCCAATACAAGGCACAAACGAGATAACAAAACTACCAATAATCAACCACAGTCGTCATCCGCCATCATCTATCCCCGAGGGAGCATCCATTGCTGTAACACTTGTGCCATGTGAAAAGTCATCTTGAACCGCATCGTATGGAGCTTCATTCGGACAGTACCAAGAATCACCTCCACCAGCTGGTCTTTGGTCCTTTTCTTGTTCGAGAATAGTCTTCTATTTCTTTCATTCCACACGAAATATGCTGAAGCACTTACCACCAACTTAGCAATAATATGTCTAGCCGATGTTGAATTCGCAATCCCCACTAAGAAATCCATGATATAGCTCCAAATGTTCCTGACCGAATCCATACCAGCTAAATCCTTCACCCCATTCCACACTTGAGCCGAATACTCACATTCAAAGAACAAGTGATCGTGGGAGTCTGGACCAGATGTACACAACGAGCAACACATCAGACTATAATTTGTATTACCTGAAGAGTGCCAGCTACTCATGATGTCCTGAGTCTTCAATTTCCTATTGACAATCAACCACATAATGAACTAGTGCTTTGGAATAGCCTGCGGGAACCACACCACACTCCCACATTGAACAACGGCATCGTGCATCATCCGAATGTCTTCCCAAACTGTAAATGTATTGAAATCCTTTTGACTCCCTTGCTTAGACTTCCAAACTACCATATCTTTACGCGTAGGATGAAGATTAAAATCATGAACATTACGAAGCACCGGAAAACGATTGGACCAATCGGACGGCCATCTCCACTCCCTATTCACATACACATCCGCTAGCTTAGAGTTAAGATTGAAGCCCGCATTTGCTATCAAACGTGGGGTGACGATAGAGATAATCGGACAAACCTCATGCCATTTATCATACCACACCTTCGTATCCGTACCATCTCCAACTATAGTCCATATATACTTACGAATAATCGATCTAAGTTGAAGTATCTTCCTCTAACTCCAAGTAATATTGTTCTTTATCGGTAATTCCCAAAAGCTTTTATCACCAATACGATATGAGTGAATCCACTTTACCCATAAAGACTCACGATGAGTTAACAAGCTCCAAATATGCGATACCATAAGAGCATTATTCATGTCTTCAACCCGACGGATGCCCAGCCCCCCTTCACCTCTAGGAAGACAAACCGTTTTCCATCGAACCTTAGCTTTTCCTTTAATCTTATTGCCTTGGGACCATAAGAAACACCTCATCCCATTTTCGAGTTCACATATAATACGCTTTGGTAAAATGAAGACTGAGGCCCAATAAATATGCATGGAACACAGAACGAATTAATTGCAATCTACCTGCAAAGGACAAACATTTTGCTTTCCAATCCATGATCCGTGCCTCCATACTTTCTACAATTCTTTTGCAATCCTTATACTTCAACCGAGTTGATATGAGAGGAACACCCAAGTATCTAACTGGAAACTCACCCTCCTCAAACGGCATGATGCTCAAAATTCTCGCTTTCACCTGATCCGTTACATTGCCAAAGAAAATAGTACTTTTCGTGATGCTTGGAACAAGACCCGACATGGAGCTAAACTCCTTAATAGCCGACATTATGACTTCAGCCGATTTATGATCTCCTCTCACAAACAGAAATAAGCCGTCTGCAAAACACAAATCGATAATTCTTTGTTTCTCACACTTATTATGAAATCGAAAATCATTTGATATCGCTACATGTTTAGCCAATAATAAAGTGAGAACTTCCATAACCATCGTAAACAGATACGGAGACATAGGGTCTCCCTGTCGAAGCCCTCGTTTCCCTTTAAAGTACCCAAAGAGGTTCCCGTTAATTGATAACGAAAACGAAGTAGAAGTCACACAAGCCATGATCCACTTCACCATCCTCGTATGGTACCCAAATCCTATCAACGTCGCTTCCAAAAAAGACCATTCCACCATATCGTACGCCTTTTGGATATCAATCTTAAACGCACATCTAGGAGGACCCACTTTCCAATGATAATTATGCATGAGTTCTTGTGTTAATAAGATGTTATCTAAAATTCGTCTTCCCGACACAAATGCAGACTGGTTAATACTAATAATATCCGCCAAATCATCTTTCATACGGTCACTTATTATCTTGCTGATGCACTTGTATAACGTGTTGCAACACGATATAGGTCTGTAGTCCGTAATAGAAGACGGAATTGGGACTTTAGGAATTAACGACACTATTGTGTGATTAAGTTGGTGTAGCAATTTCCCATTAATGAAAAACGCTTTCACCGCACTACACACATAATTTCCAACCACATTCCAAGCTCTTTTAAAGAACACATGTTGTTAATAACATTATTCTCTTAACATCTGTTTACTAACCTTTGTAATTTCTGTTGACTGACCTTTTTAACATGGGTTGACTAACATCTGATAATTACTATCTATCCATCTGGCAAGCTCTGTTGGAGATAATGGATGACAGTTCTTAGTAAAGTCTGTTGGAAAGCAACATAAGTTTTTAACAGTTAATAGACAACAGTGGTTTGCTATCAACATAATGGAATTGCTGTTGAATAAATCTATTGATCATTAATTTATATCAATTTTGTAAGTCTGCACTAATTATTTTTCTACTCTCTGTCAATATATGTTATGCATGATTTTCTAAGAAACGATCCGTATTTATACACAGGTCTTACCACTAGTTAATTTAAAAAAACTAATAAGTTTCAAAAAGCTAAGCAAAACAACCGAATTGAAGACATAATATTTGAGGGGAATATAATATCACGTGGACGTTGATAAAAAGTTAAAAACATAAAATCAAAGGTTTTCCCTGTTCTTTTCCTTTCTTGTTTGTAAAAGAAAAATTAGGGTAAATAATATCTTCATCATCTTCATACCCATGGATACCTCGATACAGTTCCGCCCTCACCCCTTAACACCCACCCTTCTTAAATCCAAAACAAAACCCATTCCCTTCACACTCCGATGCTCCTCCAGCGAGACTCAGGTGGGTTTTGTAGATTACAACAAAGGAGAGCGACAAGTACAGGTGCACGTGCCCGGTTTCAAGCAGTCTGATTTGCCCAAACACATCCGGACACGTGTCCAACATGACCGCTTTCAGAAAGATTGGGCGCTTTCAGAACTTGTTTCCAAGATTTTGAAGCTCACTCAACATGAAGATGTTGATGGCTTGCTTAATCGCTGGGTTGGGAGATTTGCTCGCAAGAATTATCCCATTTTGATAAGGGTAATATTTTTATTTTTATTATATTTTTTTTGTAGTGAATTGGGATTTTTTTTATTTATTTTTCATTTTATTTTTTGTGTATATGGTTTTAAGAAATATGCGCAGGTTTTACTTTTAGGTTTAGTGAGACGGTTTTTTTAAGTTTGGAATTGTAAGAGTTTTGAATATTGTAGAAAGTTCAATATCTTGAATTCCCATTTCATTTTTTGTAGTGAAATTGGATTCTGTGTGTATGGTTTCAAGAAATGTGTGCAAGTTTGAATTTTTAAGGTTTAGTGAGGTGAATTTTTTAAGTTTGGAATTGGTATGAGTTTTGAATATTGTAGAGAGTTCAAAATCTTGAATTTCCATTTCATTTTTGTAGTGAATTTGGATTTTGTGTGTATAAGGGTTGAAGAAATATGTGCAAGTTTGAATTTTTAGGTTTAGTGAGATGGTTTTTGTATGTTTGGAATTGATATGAGTTTTGAATATTGTAGAAAGTTTAAAATCTTGATTTCCCGCTTCCTTTTTTGTCATAAATAAATAATTGACCAATTTGGGTGACTAAAGCGGATTCTGAAATTGGGGCCCTTTTTTGTTATAAGGAACATTTTTGTGCCTTAGGATCTAGACACACATTTTTTGTATATGATTTCTAAAAGGCACGAAATCACATTTAATTCAACGGAAGATTGGAAAGATTGAGAGCTGTTAAGGGACCCCAAGCTTCAGCTGATTTTTTGCTAATTGTGAATGATACTTGTAGTGGAATTGATGAAGCTCATACTTGTGTTGTTCATATGCTAGTGCAGGAAATTAGCCAAACAGGGTCCCTTGAGCATAGTAACCAAGTTTTCAAGTGGATGAAAAACCAGAAGAATTATTGTGCAAACAATGATATATACAATATGATGATCAGGTTATATGCAAGGCATAATCAGACCGACCAGGCACGTGGCTTGTTTTTCGAGATGCAAAAATGGAGGTATGCTTTTGTTGTCGTGATTTATCAATATCATTTCATTTGATGTTAATAACATCATTATCGAGTTTTAATTTCTTACTTTAGGTGTAAGCCAGATGCTGAAACTTATAACGCTCTCATAAGTGCACATGGTCGAGCTGGCCAATGGCGTTGGGCAACAAATATTATGGAAGACATGCTTCGTGCAGCTGTGTGTATCTTTGTTCTTCACTTATAAGCAATCTTTACTTTCGGTTTAAGATATACATACACGAGGACTTATTTTTCATTCATCAAAACTTACCCTTTAAGTGAAATCTTTTAAATATAGGTGGCAATTTCAATTTACTAGTTATAAACAGGTGTATTATGTTTGACTTAATTACTGTTTTCGTCCCTGTGGTTTGTCAAAAGTCACTATTTCAGTCCATTAGTTTAAAAATTGCGATTTCATTCCCTGTGGTTTCACTTTCGTAACCATTTCAGTCCCTGTACTTACAGAATATATGGACTGAATGGTTACGAAAGTGAAACCACAGGGACTGAAATCACAATTTTTAAACTAATGGACTGAAATAGTGATTTTTGACAAACCACAGGGACGGAAATAGTAATTAACTCATTATGTTTTTATGTCAAACCGGTCAAATTAAAAAGTGTAGGTAAAAGACGGATGGGTCATACTGGTTGAAAGTTGCCGACATGTACTTTTAATGCATACAACCTCCGAAATTGCTTTATTCTAACAATTCAATTATTATCGTGATAATACTGTTCGTGTAATCATAATTAAATCGTCATTTATTTTTATGAACTTACAGAAACCGGACAATGTAGTGTTGGTGTGAACCCAACTCGACCTATACAGTTTCCACCGTACTTAATGATGACCTGTTTAAACCCGAACCACCCATTTTTTCATCTCTAGTTTTAAATATGTTGACGGGACCATCATCTTTTGTTCGTCAAATACCATTTCGTTGACATTTTGTGTTATTTATGTAATTTTCTTATACTTCAGGTTCCTCCAACTCGCTCAACGTATAACAATTTAATCCATGCATGTGGATCAAGCGGAAACTGGAAAGAAGCTCTAAAAGTTTCCAAAAAAATGACAGAAAATGGAGTCGGGCCCGATCTCGTGACCCACAATATAGTTTTATCTGCCTTTAAAACTGGTTCTCAATATTCAAAAGCATTATCGTATTTCGAACTAATGAAAGGAACAAAAATCCGTCCGGATACAACCACTTTAAACATTGTGATCCATTGTTTAGTGAAACTGGGACACTTCGAAAAAGCAATCGATATTTTTCATTCGATGAGGAAAAAACGCGCACAATGTGATCCCGACATTGTGACGTTCACTAGCATCATTCATTTGTATTCAGTTGCGGGTCAAATCGAAAACTGCAAGGCGGTTTTCGACACGATGATTGCCGAAGGTTTTAAACCGAACATTATATCGTATAACGCGCTTTTAGGTGCATACGCTTCTCGTGGGATGGATGAAGAAGCATTATCGGTTTATAACAATATAAAGAAAAATGGGTTTCGGCCCGATGTTGTATCGTATACATCTTTAATCAATGCTTATGGAAAATCACGGAACCCCGGAAAGGCTATGGAAGTATTTAACAAAATGAAAAAGAATAAGTTGAAGCCGAATTTAGTAACTTATAATGCAATGATCGATGCGTTTGGATCAAACGGTTTTTTACCAGAAGCGGTAAATATGCTGCATGAAATGGAAACAAATGGGGTGCAACCGAATATTGTAACGATTAGTACTTTGCTGGCATGTTGCGGTCGTTATGGTCAAAAAGTCAAGATTGACTCGATTCTTGCGGCAGCCGATACACGGGGTATTCGTTTGAATACCGTTGGTTACAATTCTGCCATTGGGAGTTATATGAACATAGGGGAATGTGGTAAAGCGGTAACTTTATATAAGTCCATGAGAGAGAAGAACGTTAAACCTGATTCGGTTACGTTTAATGTGTTAATTAGTGGTTGTTCGAAGATGTCAAAATACACTGAAGCTCTTGAATTTTTTGATGAAATGGTGGATTTGAATATAACTATGTCCAATGAGGTTTATTCGTCTGTGATCTCGGTTTATAGTAAGCAGGTAAGTCGTTTAAAAATTACGCCTTTATTTACATTTTAAGAAAATTGACATTTGGCATTTTTTTTTTCATTTTAGGGTCAACTTTTGGAAGCAGAATCTCTGTTCTCGAAAATGAAGATGACGCATGGTGGTCCTGATGTTGTTGCGTATACAGCAATGCTACACGCGTATAGTACTGCAGGTATGTTATCATTCAAAGTTGATTATTTGACCCTTAATAACTAAGGGTTGGGTTCAATGGGGAACGCTTCAAATATGGGGAAATGACTCAAACGAACTCTGATTGGACTCATTCCGGCGGCAATGGAACTGACTCGTTGAACCTTAACTGTGGGTGCACTAATGTCTATCGCCTCCGTCAATCCTGATTGTAGCAAGAAATGGAACAAAACAAGGTTTTATATTGTTAAATATAGGGCAATTGCATTTTTGTAAATGTTCCTTATGAGAGCCCTATAAATAGAAGTCTTTAGGTTTCATTTTAGGACTTTTGCCATTTAGAACTTTTGGAGCTTTAGAGTTATCTAGAGAGAGAAAGTGATCAAGGTGATTCACGGTGCCTGTATCTTGTCATATTATCAATCGAATCATCAGTTTATTACGTTCTTGTGTTCGGTCCACACACGTGCACGGATCGTTCGGGAGTCAAAACCGTTCCTACATTAACTTGAAACACTAAAGCCGAAATCCTAAACCCTAAAGCTAAACCGTAAAACCTGAACTATAAACCCTAAAAGCTAAACCCTAATATAAAACACTAAAAGCCAAACCCTAAATCCTAAAAGTTAAACCCTAACCTTAAAAACTAAACCCTAAATATATATGACAAGTTGGTTCTAATGCCGCTGGAATGAGTCGAATCGGAGTTCGTTTGAGTCGGTTCCCCACTTTTTTAGTGTTCCCCGTTGAACCTCCCACTAATAACTAATATTGAAAAGAAGTTATTAAAAATAATTGTTATTATGTTGCAGAAAAATGGGATAATGCATTTGCGATATTCCAAGAAATGGAAATGAAGGGGGTGGAACCAGATCTAATAGCTTGTTCTGCATTAATGAGGGCTTTTAATAGAGGAAACCAACCTGCTAAAGTTGTTGTTGTAGCTGAGTTTATGCAGGACAGGAAGATACCGATGAATGAGTCCATTTACTATGAAATGTTGTCTGCTTGTAGCATGTAAGTTCTTTAATTTATGAGTTTTTCTCCAGGAGCTAAAACTCTTTAATTTAAGATCTTGTACTAAATCTGAGTTAACGAACTTGCCAAAATCTTCCATGAGTTAACGATACATTTTAACTGAGTTAGTGATTTGGATGGAAATGACAACTAAAATGAAACGTCAGGGTCCAGGTACAAAAAATTCTTATTTTGGATGTAACAGGCAAAAGTGCTCAAACCTCAGGGGCGATTTTGGCATTTTACTCTTTTTTTTTTTTTTTTTTTTATTTGTTACAGTAGCAATCTAAATCTATGAATAAAAGAGTTTTAAGGGTTTGTATGCAGTTAAATGACTTCGGGTGATATTCAACACATTACCAGTTTCACTTTTAGCTAGACCTTTTAATTTGACCCATTTGAGATAGAACACAACCCATATCAACCCGTTCATAAGTAGAAGAATTTGAATTTCTGCATCTGCTTTTAGAACCATATAAACTGCGTATCCCTCATGAGCCCAATATGTTTGTATTTGATGTTAGTCTACAAGACTGGAGGAAGACCGTTGAACTAATTGGATTAATGGAGCCATCATTCAGCGTAATGTCGGTTGGACTTCTGAATCAGCTTCTGCATTCAGTTGGAAAGTTGGGAAAGACCGAGACCATGATGAAGGTGGGTTGACTTGGATACTTAAAACCAACTGTTGACTATCATCTGTCTCGTTACTCCCTATCCTAAAAACGTATTATGCAGGTTTTCTATAAAATAGTGGCAACAGGTGTTGAAATTAACAACTCTACTTACGCGGTGCTGCTAAAGGATCTTTTGGCTGCTCAAAATTGGAGAAAGTACCTGGAGGTAATGGAGTGGATGGAAGATTCTGGAATCACGCCTTGCGTTGATATGTATCAAAGTATACTCGCCTTTGCACAAACTAGTGGGCGTGAATATTCTGTTGCGATACAAGATAGAGTTGGTATGCCTTTTGCTCTTATGTATTAAAATCAGAGGTACTGAAATGGGCCGGTTGGGCTGGGTTGACTATAACTCGTTTTGCGTTGAACTTATGTTCCATCTTTCGTTTGATTTATACAGAGCGCCTGAGAAGAAAGAACATGCCTATAAGGTCTCAACAGATGAGGTGACATGGTGCTTCTTGGTTGTACAGCCAGCTGGAAAACTGGAATCTTGATCATTTGGAGTGATGAATGGTTCAAGCTTGAACCTTTATCAATTATCTGAACACTGACCTTATGGACCGTAGTGGTGAGATCAGTTACACTAGGATTAAAGTTCTGTCTAGGATGTTAGTGGGACCGAGGGTGCAACGGTCTGATACGGTTTCTTTCAGTTGGCACTGCCATGGAAACTAGTAAATTTGTATAACATGACTGAATTTTGTATAAAGTATAGAGAACTAGACTGAATAGTAGATGAAGAACAAATGAAAAAGGTGACATGCTGGAAAAATGAAAAGGTTTTTCTCCTCCCTTTTCTTCTTATTTATAATATAATTTACATTGTCACATGTATAGAATACAACATTGTATTTATTTTTGCTAATTTTCTTATGTTTTACAAGGTTTGTGCGACTCTTTTATGACTGTTTAGTTCACTTTACCAGTGATTTCTCAAAACGAGTCCAATTTTTTCTAAAAAAAATATGACACGTAAGGGAACTTTTAAAATGATGGTAAACTAGCGGGATTCAACCCGCCCGTTGCTACGAAGGTGCTATGGGAATTCAATTGACATCGGGTTGTTTCGTTATGATACTGGCATATGCTACTTGTGCTAGTTTTAAACAAAAATGTAAATGAAAGCGTAGACATTAGCTTTCAATATGGCAACCGAAACAGAAAGTTAAAGAAAAAAACCGTAATATGCCCAAAAAAATATCTAAACTTGTTTTTTACATAGATCAAAACCATAAAACGAATATCAGTAACTGTTCTGATGGTACCAATACCGGTACTGGTGTTCGGTCAGAATCAATGTCGTACCGATATTGTTCTACTATTATAACGAAAACAATAAAAATCCACCAACGGTTTTAATGGTTTGTATGATAAAATGCCCACTTTAAAAGTTAAAATATTATATTATAAAACTATAAATAAGCAACATTTTTGTGCATAGGGTGTTTGTTATACCTCATGCTTTGGGGGTTTTCAAAAAAAAAAAAAAAATCGACTTTTTAATTTTAACCCAAAAGCTTTTTATATTTTGCAATACCTATAATTTTTTTTTTTTTTTTTTACATTTAACTCAAAACTTTTCATTATTTTCAATTTAACCTCACAACATTTTTACGTTCAACTTTGGTCCTCAATACTTTTCATCTTTCGCAAATTTTCGTTTTACGTTTTGTTCTAAATTTTGCGAGTTAACACGGCGCAACGTGCATGTGCGGTTCAACGTGTTTTTGTTTCGTTCAAATTATGCGAGTTAACACAACACAACGTGCATTTGTGGTTCAATGTTTTTACATTTATTTTTTTCGTTTGATAAGTTTGTCGCAACGCGCTGGTGTTGGATCGACGCAGTGTTGGTAGTCGCTAGCGGTGGGGTGGTGTGGCATTAGTGCTATTTGGCATAGGTTTACGCCCCGCTGCAACACGGGGAGCTTAAATCTAGTTTATATAAATTTGAGAGGTGTAATGTGCTAAACAGAAACTTGCAGGATCATTATTGTCAGCACAGTAATCTTGAGGAATTAAGATGGATAACTCTCTACCAACGGTTTTGATGGTTTGTATGATGAAATACCCACTTTTAAAAGTCAAAATATTTATATAAATTTGAGAGGCGTAATGTGCTAAACAGAAACTCAAGGGATCATTATTGTCAATACAGTAATATTGAGGAATTAAAATGGATAACTCTTCACCAATGGTTTTAATGGTTTGTATGATGAAATACCCACTTTTAAAAGTCAATATATATATATAAATTTGAGAGGCATAATGTGCTTAAAGAAACTTGAGGGATCATTATTGTCAATACAGTAATCTTGAGGAATTAAAAATAGATAACTCTCATCCATTTGAAAGCTACGTTCATTTAAAAGCAAAAACCCAACTCTCATCCATTTGAAAGCTATGATCATTTAAAAGCTACGTTCATTAAATTTAAAAGCAAAATCTCATTTGGTGACCAACGTAGTATATTTATGGTTTACATGAAAGCATACATCTAAAACCTGTTAACAAAGTTGATGAAACATCGACTAACACCAAGGTTAATAGATGGGGTTATTTCTTCTGTGGGTTCAACCTCTTTCCTTACTCGTGATAATAGCCTAAATCCTGTAAAACAGTAACACCGTTAGTCTCGTTAAGAGGGGGATATGGGGGTTTCCCTCTTAACCAAGCTCCGGCGTGAGAATAAGTACTGTTCTGAGAGAATAAAACAGTGTGTGTATATAGAGTGGGTAAAGAGAGTAAAGATCCTGAACCTGAATGGTGAAGGGTCCTATTTATAGCCGGAGGGTGAAGAAGGGAGGAGCAGCTGTGCCAGCTGTGGATGCGCGCCAGCTGTCCGACCAAGGAATATCCTCTTGGTCTGCTCTGTCACGGCTGGTGTAGTGGTACACGTGGCGCGCTTACATTTGTCCATGTAGGAAACCTTGTACTGGTGTTGTCAGCTCTGCCCCCTGATTCGTCGCAGGCCTATGTGGCGTTCTGCGAGTGGTGACACGTGTTGTCCTTTTTGTCTGGTAGAGCATCTTTGGTGCCACCTGCAAATCTTCCAGAAGTTTCTAGAAGCTTCTGGATTGCTTTGCTGATGTGGTCGCCAAGTATGCTCAGAAAGTGATGTGGTCCCTGCCATGTAGGCAGGGAATTGGGACCATACCTCTTCAAGTCCCCCTAGTCCAGTGTGCCTTCTAGTTGAGTTGATCGTCTAGGAGGGATTCTGGACTTATAAGAGTAGTAGTTTTTATGGCGCGTGGAGTTTGGTGATTAAAAAAAAATTTTTGAGCCAAAAGGACGCGTCGCGCATGGGTTTTAGCACTTTATAAAAAGTGAGCCAAATGGACGCATGGCGCATGGGTTTTGGCACTTTATAAAAAGTGAGCCAAATGGACGCATGGCGCATGGGTTTTGGCACTTTTATAAAATGTGAGCCAAATGGACGCATTGGCGCATGGGTTTTGGCTCTTTGTAAAAAATGAGCCAAATGGACGCATGGCGCATGGGTTCTGGCTGAGTGAGCCAAGTGGACACATGGCACATCGCGCATGGTACTTATTGTTTCCTTCTGATGGAAGTTTTGGTGTCTTGGGGAAGATGTTGATGTGACTGTCTGATGTCCCTGTGTAGTCGGAGATGAACAGGTGCCTTTTCAGTTACTTTCTGTCACGTCGTCAGGCCCTGTTACCCATGCTCCGAAAAAAAGAGGTGACGTCTTCTCTCTCCTCTGACGTGTCTTTCCCCTGTTGGTTGCTTTTCCTGGACTCTGACGGCCCATTACCCATCGCATTAAATGCGATGGGTATAAATAGGAGGCGGTTTCTCCCTCTTCTTCACTTTTTCAAATTTCTCACTTTTGCTTTTCTACGTCTCTTTCATTTCTTTCTTTCTTTACTTGAGTATTTTGTTCAACCTTTCGTTATCTTCGTCATGTCTGGTACAAATCTCACTCAGAGGAAGAGAAAATATAAAGGGAGAGCTCCTCCTGGTCCTGACCAGGCAGTCATTGGATGGAAAGAAGAAGAATTCAATAATCTTGTTCAAGGGATGAGTTTTCGCCCTGAGTGGGGAGCCCAATATCCCCCTGCTGGTTCCACCGCCCTGGATGCTCCTCCAGGTTATATCACTCTGTATGCTGCATTTTTCCGAGAGGGTAGCTTTAGGCTTCCGATTACGAAGTTTACTGCCACAGCGTTGAGGAATTATGGGTTGCATATTTCGCAGATCAACGCGATTGGGCTTCCACGTATTACTCATTTCGAGTATGTTTGCAGGGCTTACCGTATTGAGCCGACATTTGAGATGTTCAACGTCTTTTATAGCGTTACTTATACCAGTGGGTTTTATTCGTTTCAAGCGCGGACCGGTGTTGCTCCGATGTGTTCTGTTCCGTTGAAGAGTTCGCACGATTGGAAGCAAAAATTCTTCTACATCCGTCGTGGTGTGATTCCGGTGGATATGCATTATCGGTTGGTGAGTGAAGGGATTCCAAAGGTTGATGTTATGGGGGATTATGCCGCACAAGACTGGTATAAAAAGATAACACACAAAGCAACTGCCATTTCTCAGTTTGAGGAGATGGCTCTGGTTGGTGCCGGAATGAGTTTGCTGTGGGTACCAAAGAATCCTCTGGGTCAACCCGTTTATAGCTATCAAGGCAAATGTATGTTATTTTTATAAGTTACTTCTGAATTATCCTTCTTTATGTTTGTTATATTTTTATGTGTTTTCTCTTATCTTCTTGTCCTTTTGCAGTTGGTTATATTTTGATAAATGTTTTGGACCCGAAGGCGGCGGGTGCCATGGTTGAAGCTATTCAGGAGGATGGAAAGCCAACATGGCTAGACCAGATTTGGGGCCGCTTCCTGCACCCAACTGATGAAAGCTTCAGTAAATATGTCAACGATGTTCTAGGTGAAGATGATGAGTGCGACCCTGTCGATCCTGCTCGAGAGGAAGTCGTTGTTCTTTCGAGTGGAAGTTCTGACCAAACCCCTGAAGTTCTAACCTCTCGTTGCGCGCGTGCAGGTACCGTGCGGGATGGTGTTGCAGAACCTGTGCATGAGGTTGTTGATGATGCTGTTGATGCAGAGATGCCTGTTGATCCTTCTGCACAGTTGGAGACAAGAAAAAAGGCGAAGACTGATAATTCTGAGAGGAAAAAGGAAAGGGCGGAGGGCCGAGCTGTTGGTACTTCTCGTAAGCGACCCTCTACTCTTCGTTGTCTAGATTATGTGGTTGTCTCTGACACGTTGTCTGGTCTAGGAGTTGGTGAGAAAACTGGGGAATCTGACCCGGATGATCAGTCTACTTTGACTGATCATATGAGGAAAAAAGCGTTTGAAGATAAAAAGCGCAAGCTTGATGAGCAGGCTGCTTCACTTCTTGCGGCGAAGAAAGTTAAGCTCCACAAGGAGGCTTTTCCCGCGCCTTCTGAATCTGAAATTGACATGGGCATTTTTAGTGAGAACCGCGGGAATCTTTTGGAGGAGATTTTTGCTGCTTCCGCCCCTCCTGGTAATGCTTTTATAGTTGCATTTTTCTTTCATGTTTCTTCGAGTTTCTTCTAACTGTTGAGGTTGCTTTATGGCAGAAGTCAAGGCTGGCAAAAAACCGCGTAGGGTGGATATTTCACAGATTACTCCCCCCTGCTTCTCCTCCATCAAGGACGGTTGGGTTAACCCCTCCGCGCGATGGAACCGGGGATAAGAAGAAACCGAGTGAGGTTGTTGCCGAGACTGTAGGTGAAGGTGGTGGTGATGTTGCTGGTGATGAAGGTATTGGGGGTAAGGGTAAGGGTGTGGAGACTGAGTTGGAGTCTAGTGAAGCTACTCCGCGCCAAACTATCTATACCAAACGTGCTCCGGGTGGTGATGGTGCTACCTCCGGTGTTGCTCGTAGCCTTCAATTTGAGAAAGTTCATGCTGATTCGTGGGATACGCGCAATCCGGCTTGTGATGACCTGCCACATGCTCCTCGGTAGAATCTGACTCAAGGTTCCCGGATGAGTGACTTGGCTAATTGTCATGACTTCTTCTCTATGTCTCTCCCCCCTGCGGAAAGAATGTTTCAGAAAAGGCGCAATCGGTTTGAGTTGTTGGACGATCATGTCCATGCTGGAGTTAATTTCTTTGCCACCTCTCAAGAGATTCTGTGCGAATGTCGATTGATGGGGGAAGAGTCAGCCGAGTTTGAGAATGCGAAGAGAGCGTTGGCTGAGGAAAGGGAGAAGTTTAATGCGGAAAGGAAAGGTTTACAGTGGAGAGTTTCTGATGCTGAGCGGAAGCTTGAGGAGCAGAAACAACTTAATCTTCAAAAGCAGAAAGATTGGGAAATTGCTTGTGAGCGCACCAATGTTGAGATGCAATCTCAGCGTGATGCAGTTATACGATTATCTAATGAGAAGAAGGAGTTAGCAGATGAAGCTAATAAGGCGCGCCTTGCAGCTGAGAAGAATGAGAAGGAGTATGTTGACCGGATTGATAAGTTGGAACTCCTTGCACAGCAGAAAGCTTCTGAGTGTCAGGCTTCTGAGCTCCTGGCTGAGGAGGCATCTGCCGATTGCAAATGGCTGCTTTCTCGTGCTGTTCCCTTGGTAAGCTTTCCTTCCCTGTTTTCGTCTTTGTTGTATTTGGTAATGTCCTTCTGATCTTGGCGTTTGCCTTGTGCAGCTTGCTGACCGTATCGTAAATTCTCCCGAGCTTGCTAAGTATATGTTCGAGTTGGGCCAAGCAGGGTATAACAGTGGTCGGAAGCATGGCTATGCAGAGGGTAAGGCTGCAGCTGTAAATAAGGAAAAAGATTACCATTTTGAGCTTTTCAAAGAAGATTGTGATGGTAATTATGTTGCAAAACGTAAGGGTTTTGCATCCTTGGTGTGGCTTTGTTGAAAAAAGCTCTCGGAGATGACGCAAGTGTGACAGGAGGCGCTGGTACCAGCCACTCTTGAATGGTGGATTCCGGCCTGCGAGCCGCGTATTGCCTGGGGCGGCCTTGTAATTTTGATAGCCTGTTTGAACAATTTCATTTTATTTTACCTGTTATGTTTATGAACAGCTACTCACCTGATTTTTGGTATGTCATTTTTCTATGTTTTTACACAACTTTGGTTATGCGAATTTTGTTATCGTCATAATATGTGCATGTGCAATTACTTTGATTAGGTGTCACGAATGAATGATGGCGCTGACAGGTTATGTTGTGTTAACTACAACGTTTATTATGTCGTATTTGCGCACGAGTAGGTTCGTGATTACGAAGTGATCGAGTTGCAGGTTATTGTGTGAGCTCAGCTGTGTTTAGCTTTGGGAGCGTTACAATGTTTATTTACCTTGCTATCGATGTTTTCGTGTTTGTGTGGGCACGAAGTTTTTGTTTTGGCGTTTATAGGATTTAGTTGTGTTTTTGACCCGGCTGTGCACTTGGTTGTGACGAGCCTTGGGGATCTACAACGTTTCCTATGGTCGAGCCATTGATGTTTTCGTGTACGCCCAAAGTAATAAATGCAGTTGTGACAAGAAATTTGCATGAAATAAAAGTAGCCAAACACTTCTTGTATTATAGTAAATGTGTTGGCGATTCGGCCTTTGCGATTACATAGCTGTTTTACATATAGCACTTTCTAAGCTGCTGAGCATTCCAAGTTCGTGGAACCTCTTTGTCGTTGATGGTGTGCAGTTTGTAAGCTCCTTTGCCGAGTACTGCATCGATGACATATGGGCCTTCCCATTTGGGGGCCAGTTTTCCGGGCTTTTCTGCGTTGGAAGCCTCATTGTCTCTTAGGACGTAGTCTCCCGGGTTGAAAGTGCAGACTCGGACTCTGGAGTTGTAATATTTTTCCAGCTTCGTTTTGTACTTTGCCTCATTGATTGCTGCCATCTCTCTCCTTTCTTCTAGAAGGTCTAGATCAATCCTCCTTTCTTCTTCATTGTCGATTAAGTTCATGGAGAGCATTCGTGGAGACGACAACCCGATTTCTGCTGGTATTACTGCTTCAGACCTATAGACTAAGCTGAACGGTGTCTCACCGTTGCTTGTCTTTGGCATTGTCCTATGGGCCCACAGTATGTTGGGCAGTTCGTCTACCCAACCTCTTCTTTTCTCTCCTAGCCTTGCCTTGATACCATCGACAATGCTTTTGTTGACTGCCTCTACTTGACCGTTCCCTTGCGGGTGCGTAACCGAAGAGAAGGTGTGTTCGATGTGCAATTCTTTGAACCATCGTTCGAGGTCATCTGCTGCGAAGTTCGTTCCATTGTCGGTGATGATTCTGAGAGGTAGGCCAAAACGACATATGATTTGTTCCCATATGAATCGCTTGACGACTGTTGATGTGGTTGATGCAAGTGCCTTCGCCTCTACCCACTTGGTAAAATAGTCGACTGCGACTATTATGAATTTGACCGCCCCTGGTGCTTCTGGGAAAGGACCTACCATGTCTATGCCCCATTGTTGAAAGGGCCATGCGGTTGTGACTGGTACTAGTTCATTTTTGGGGTGCATTGTCTTAGGCGCATGTCTCTGGCATCCGCTGCACTTCCTCAACTCTTTCACAGCGTCTAAATGCATCCCGGGCCAGTAGTACCCGGCGTTCATCACTTTTGCCACCACCATTCGAGGCCCGGCATGTATACCACAAATTCCTTCGTGCACCTCTCTAATCAAATAGTTTGCGTCTTCGGCGTCAACGCATCTCAACAATGGATCGAGGTATGACTTTCGGTATAGTATTCCATCGGCCATTTGATAATGTTCGGCTTTGTACTGGATCTTCCGCGCCTCAGCTTTGTTCTCGGGAAGTATCCCTGACTGAAGGTACATGATTATCGGAGTCATCCAAGACGTTGTCCCTGTCTGGATGACGCTTACTTCTCTGAGTGGAACAGATGGGTTGCTCAAAACTTCTATGCGCACATCCTTTGCTAGGTGTTGAAAACTTTTCGATGCGAGTTTACTCAGCGCGTCTACTGGCTTGTTCTCGCTTCTGTTTATGTGATGCACCTTGTAGGAGTAGAAGGTTTGTAGCAACGTTTTTGCTTGGCCGAGATAGAGTGCCATTACATCCCCCTTGGCTTCGTATTGGCCGTTGATTTGCCCTGCTACTAGCATTGAGTCTACGTGCGCTTCGATGTGTTTGACTCCCATTTTGATTGCCAATCTTAAGCCAGCGAGGAAAGCTTCATATTCGGCTTCATTGTTCGTACTCTTTCTAGCCGTATTGCGTACGTGAACTCATGTTTGTCGGGGCTTACCAGCCTAAGCCCTGCGCCTGCTCCGTCCTCGTTAGACGCGTCGTCTGTGTATAACAACCATGGTTCTTCTACTTGCTTCTTCTCGGCTTTCTCCATTGCTTTACATTCTCGGTCCTTATCGTCAGGTACCTCTATCATGAAATCTGCTAGTACTTGCCCTTTGATGGCTGGTCTTGGTCTGAAGACCACATTGTGACCTCCGAGCTCTATCGCCCAGTTTGCTAGCCTTCCTGAGATTTCTGGCCTTCCCAGGATGTTGCCAATGTTGTAGTTTGATAACACATGTATGAAATGGTTAGCGAAATATCTTCGCAGTCGTCTTGATGCATGGATTAGTGCAAGGACTAGCTTCTCCATGATGGCGTACCGAGTTTCTGGATCGGTCAAGGTTCGTGATACATAGTAGACTGGTGTTTGGATACCTTGACGATCAACTAGTAGCACCGCTCCAACTGCCTTATCAGAGGCTGATAGATACAGTACCAGGGGTTCTCCCTTGATTGGTGCGGTTAGTGTCAGCAGTTTGATGAGGCAATCTTTCATCTCGCGGAACGCGTTCTCAGCTTCCGGAGTCCATTGAAACTGGCTTTTCTTCATGCAATTGCGTAATGTCTTGATGAACGAGAAGAACTTTGCGGCGTGATTAGCTAGGAAACGATTGAGTGCCGCTAACCGTCCTGCTAACTTTTGCATATCTTTGATGTTTGATGGGGAAGGCATTCTTTCAATTGCTTGAACTTTTTCTGGATTCACCTTGAAACCATCTTTTGTGACAATGAAGCCTAAGAATTTCCCTTCTTCCATACCGAATGAGCATTTTGCTGGGTTCAGTTTAATACTTACGTTGCGCAGTGATATTCGCTAATTTACACATATTTTAGTCCCCCATTTTATCCCCATTTTATGCGTTTTCGGCCGTAAAACCGTCATGCGGATACTTAATCATGTATACTTTTGTTTACATGCCTAAAACAACATACCAGACAAGATGATAGTGAAAACGAGGATTTTCCGGGCGAAACGAATGAACTGCGAACATTCTGTGGAAAATTCTGACCTGGGCAAGTTGCACCCCCGTGCGACTGGTGGCACCCCCGTGCGGATGCGACAATAAGGCTCAGCTCGGCGTTGCACCCCCGTGCAACTGGTGGCACCCCCGTGCGGATGCGACAATAAGGCTCAGCTCGGCGTTGCACCCCCGTGCGACTGGTTGCACCCCCGTGCGACTGGTTGCACCCCCATGCGACTGGTTGCACCCCTATGCGGATTCGATGACCAGCCCCGATCCCGGATATGCACGCCCGTGCCAATTGAAGAACGGCCGTGCGTGTCCGAAGACCAGTCAACGATCTGTGACGTCACGTAGTATGGTGGACCACCACCAATAATTGCTTAAAGTGCACGGGGTCGTGCAATCGGAGAACGACCGTGCGACGTCGAAAAAGCATAAAAATAGAACAGAACCATTCTATTAGTAACTCTGGATATTTTGGGAGCTCTGCAGGCGATTTTGAGGCTCCGAAGGCTGCTGCTTTCACTCGGATTCAAGCCACATTGCCCGGTTTTGCTCATTTACTATCCAGATTCTCATTTTTATGCTTGTTTATGGTTTGGTTTCTCAAATCTTTCCATAATTTTGTTATGTTTCAAGCATCTAGACTGATTATTATGTATTAATGTAAGCCTTTGGGCAAAAACACAACAATCCCTTGCTTGATTATAGCTTGTAGTATGTCAATCTATGTTTGTAATGACATTTTGAAGTGTTTTCTATGATTATCTTTGATGATTAGTTTGCAACCTTGTTATTGATATTGATTTCTTGATTATAAGTAATTGTGTTGGATGATTGGTGCTTTGTTAGGTAAGATAGTTGCAAAATGAAGCTTATTTAATCATGTATTAGTAAACTTTTAATTTGGTTAACTAGTTTAACTTGGTTAAAATGTAGGCATTATGATACTCTAACGGGTTAGTGGTTTAATAAAATGTAATTATTATTAATCAAGAGAGCTTGCCCTCACGGAAGGACTCTAACGGGTTAGATGGTGTTGTTACGAATTCCTGCCATGATTTGTTAGCTTAGTTAGTAGTTTCGGCCAAAATTGCTATCTTGGTGAATTTATGTGCAAGATTTGTAAAATGAATTCGGTTGTGATTTAATCTAGTTTATGCTTGTCTCGGTGGTTGCATTGTGTTTATCGGTGTTGCTTTCCTTGATTAAGTGAGGTTAGAAAACTCCTAACGGATGACTAACTTATTTTTAGGAGATTTTTGTAGACATTAATCAATCGCACGTTAAAGAACAATTTTAGGTGGTTAAAGTGTGTCTATCGTTTTAACTTTCCGAATGATTGTCATGTTAGGATTCCCGAAAGGGATACTAATTGTCTCAAAATGGAAAATTGACCGAATGCTTCTAGTGCCAAAACTGACTTAGTTGACATGCTGTGGTTGTGTATTAAGCAAGGCTATTTATATATATTTTACTATGTTTTATAAGTTTTTATTTATGCTTACTTTAGTTTAATTAAAACCAAAACAACTTATGTTTTTACCGGTAATTCAGTGACAAAGGTCTAGTATTATTTCTCCGCCCATTTCCGTGGATCGATACTTGGTTCTTACCGATACTTTACTACATATATGACGGGGTACACTTGCCCTTTCGTGTGTGTTTTGATGTAAAAGTAATAATCACTTTTATAAATTTAAAACCAATTCGTGTGTAATTTCATTGTAAAAAAATATGTACAGTCACGCACGTATCAAGTTTTTGGCGCCGCTGCCGGTGAAGTGGCGAGTTTTAGGAACGACCCGAGTCATTGTGTTATCGGTGTATATACTTGTTAATATTTGTGTATACTTTCGTGATTATTTATTCGTTGATTTATCTGTTAATATTTCTTGTTTTTAATTTAATTTATTCGTTTTCATGATTCTTTTGTACACTTGTAAATTTTTATTCTATTTATTTGTTCTAATCCGGATTTATTTATTCATTTATTCGTTGAATTTTCGGCTCTTAAAAATCGTTTTTGCACTAGCCGATTCGATTATTTTCATTGCTTTAATTTTTATAAAAATTTCGGCCCATTTTCGGATTTTTATAAATTTTTCAGCCCATTTAAAATAATATTCTGTTTCTTTTCAGCAAAAAAAAAAAAAAAACAGCCTTATTATAAAAATATAATATTCTTGTCGAGCAATTTTTCGTGTCCTCAACCCCTGCTACCGACGCTGCTGAGCCTTCAGACGAACCCGAGCGTGATCTGAGGAGACGTCTTCATTAGAGATCCCGTGCGGTTGTGCTGCAACTCGCAGCAGCTGTGGACGCGCAGGTGGTATCCGTTGAGACAGAGGGCCCAGCCGACAAAGGACACATCATCATGGCTAACGACAAGAAGCGTGTTTACGAAGAAGCTTCATTCACGTTGGACAGGACCATACACAGTAAAAGAGTTATTTCCTTATGGGACTGTTGCAATAGAGAATGCGGACGGCGTTATTTTCAAGGTAAATGGGCATCGGTTGAAGGTTTACGTTGGAGGGCCGATCGAGTCAGCGGTGGAGGTTATCAAGCTCCACACCCCGCATACAACTTAAGTGTGGGGACATGAGTCTTGCTATCGACTCGCCAACAAAAATTTAGCATGAGTCTTGCTATCGACTCGCCGACAAAAATTTAGCATGAGTCTTGCTATCGACTCGCCAACAAAAATTTAGCATGAGTCTTGCTATCGACTCGCCGACAAAAATTTAGCATGAGTCTTGCTATCGACTCGCCGACAAAAATTTAGCATGAGTCTTGCTATCGACTCGCCGACAAAAATTTAGCATGAGTCTTGCTATCGACTCGCCGACAAAAATTTAGCATGAGTCTTGCTATCGACTCGCCGACAAAAATTTAGCATGAGTCTACGCTACTGACTCGCGGATTAAAAATGTAGCAAGAGCGTCAAAAGCGCTTTAGAGGTAGTATCGTCTTTTTATGTGTTTTTCTAGTTTTAGCGTAATTTAGGAGTGTTTGGTAGTTTCCGTTTGTTTGTACAGTTTTTATACGTGCCGAGTGAAGGGTCTACGTGGGAATATTGTTAAAACATGTTGCGGATGGTAAAAATGGCGAAAAACGGCCAAAAAGAGTGCTGAAACTGGTTTCTGCAGCAAACAGACACATCTGCAGATTTGGCATGACCGTGCCATGGGTCGCACGCCCGTGCGATTTCGGGCTGGCCTGCACCACGAGTCGCACCCCTGTGCATTACCGAGGTCAACGTGCAAGAATGGGTCAACATCGGATCCGCACCCCCGTGCGAAAATCCGCACCCCTGTGCGGAAATCCGCACCCCCGTGCGAAGATCCGCACCCCCGTGCGAAAATCCGCACGCCCATGCGCATGGTCAGGGGCATTTTGTCATTGTTCCATATAAAAGCCCTCATCTGCATCCACTTCTCACATTCGCGAAACCCTACTGCACTCTCGTTCCTGGTCGATATTTCCCCAAAATCGCACCATTTTTCGCACGGTTTCTCAGATCTTCTCGCACGGTCTTTTTTTTTCTTGTCGATTTCCTGTTTTTATTGCTTTCTAGGGTTAGATTCTCCGATTTCTTCAAGGCTTTTTAGGGTTCCCTTCATAAACAAATCGAAACCCTAGCCCTTGCAAGAACTTCACAAATCATGAACACCCGGCTGATTTCCTAAACCCCTGTCACTAGAAACTTGAAAAATTTCGAAAAGATTTGACTGTTCTGATTCGGGGTTAAGAATCTGCAGAAAACGGGATCACACAGTCGTTCTGTACATGGAATGGTCGTGCGTATGCGGGTCGTTCATGATTTTTAACTGTGGTGTCGGATGTGCACGGTGATGTGACCAGTCGCATGTCCGTGCAATCCCGTCATGTTTCGATAATCAAGACCGCACCACCACTGATCTCGGTGACGCATGACCATGCGTCCATTCGCACGCCCGTGCGAAACACCCAGATCAGTTTGACAGAATCTTCATAACTGTGTGTTCGGCTGAGCATGAAGCACGAGCAGCACCAACCACACACACCACCACATTCACCACAGCACCATGATTACCGCCAACATCAGGAGTGGCCAGAGTTTTACCAGCAATTCCAACAAATGCGAGTTACGCAGGAGCAGCATGGGACTTATATCGACCAGATTAGGACTAGTCAGGACCAAATCAGGGCTAGTCAGGATCAGCTCAGGGCCACTCAGGATCAGCTTAGGCATAACCAGGAGAGTTTGTACCAGGGAGTGAGTGCTGGATTTTCATACTTATTCGGGGAGATGCATCATGCATATCCCGACTACTTTCAGCACCCCCCACAGTTCCCACCGTGGAACCCACCTGGTTAAGGTGATGCGGGCCCGTCCTTCACAAGAGATGATGATGGTGATGACGAGTAGGAGATGGTGGTGTTGTTCGTTGATGGTTTTTATTATTTCAGTACTTTATATTTCGGGTGTTCATTTTGCGTAGTATTTCAAACATCCCCGGATTGTATTTTATTTTCAAACACTTTACTTTATGTCTTGTCTTTGTTGGGATTTCTAGTATTTATATTTATGTACATTATGGTTTTTATGTTTATTCTGTTACTGCTCTGTTTTGGTGTACATGTGACATACTTGCAGATCCGACATATCTTGGACCGGAGCATATGACAGACACAGCTTTGGAAGTCTCGTTTCATCAGATATCATCTTGAGGGGAGTACTATTATCCTTTTTCTCTATATTTCGGTTTCGCATTGGGGACAATGCGAAGTTCAAGTGTGGGGAGGGGGTTAACTTTGTTAACTTTGTTTGTCCTCTAAAAAAAAAAAACCCCAGAAAAATCATCCAAAAATATCCGTGTTCTGTATATATTTTAGAAAATAAACCGGTTGGTTGTGTTTTAGAAAGCTTCGGACTTGATAAAAACCCGACAAGCAAAATAAATTTTGAAAAAGAAAACCGGAAAGCGTGACAAACAAAGAAAGACTTGCATGATAGTTTTCACACTTTTACCCATTCCTTCCGTTACGTGAGCATATTTGAGCCTTGATATTGTCATGTATTTGTTCATTTCGGAGTAGGAGTGAGCCGGATGTCATGTGTAATTTAGAACTTGTCACTAGAATGCTTGTTAAGACCATGAACTTGCGGAATTGTGTAGAAGTGATAGAGGCACTTAGATTACCCCTTTGTTGTTAACCTTGTTCTTTGTGTTATGTTTCCCGTAAACCGTACATTACCCTTTAGGATTAACCATGTCGAGCCTTCCCGTTTACCTTTGTTTACCCAACATAATCGCCCACTTAGCCAAATTTAGCCTTTTTATGTTTTAAACCTTTTAGTGTTGAAACTCGGTCAAAATAATCGTTTAACTAGCGCTTGTTATAGTTTATTATTCATTGTATAAATCCATTAGTTTGCAAAAAAAAAAAAAAAACAAAAAAAAAACAAAAAAAAACAAAAAAAAAAAACAAAAAAAAACAGAAAATAAAACACCCTAAAATAGGGTGAAGTAGACAAAATTCGAGCAATTTTGATTGATAAAATGATGAAATCTTGTTTATGAGCTCGTTGTCGCATAAGTCGCCTTTTTAAGGCATTTGTATGTATAGTTTTGTTGTATTGCGCTTGTTAAACGTAACTACCGAGTTTTAACCGTTTCACCACTTTAAATATCCCTTTCCATACCCTTCGCCCAAGCCTAACGTTACACCCCGTAAAGACCTCTTGATTTACACTTTTTCGCATGTTAGTTGGTGGATACGAGATCTTACGACAAGCTTATGATATTACACATTTCATTGACGAGGCATTGTGTGTTTGCACATACACATTTTATGTATGTTTCACAAATAAAACCGAGTGTGTGTGAACATTGTGAGTTGTGTGAAGATTAGCATGTTAAGTCAATTGAAAGTGACGTCACGACTTTTTGGTTATCTACATATATTTGCATACGCTTGTTTGGTTTGATTCATTTGATGTTGTCTTTCGAAAAACCGGCTAACCGTTCGTAGTTCTTTTAATAAATAGTGTGTAAATTATCGTTCTTGTTTGATTCTATCTTTTATTGCATTTTAGTTTAGCTTGCTTGAGGACAAGCAAGGTTCAAGTGTGGGGAGATTTGATATTCGTTAATTTACACATATTTTAGTCCCCCATTTTATCCCCACTTTATGCGTTTTCGGCCGTAAAACCGTCATGCGGATACTTAATCATGTATACTTTTGTTTACATGCCTAAAACAACATACCAGACAAGATGATAGTGAAAACGAGGATTTTCCGGGCGAAACGAATGAACTGCGAACATTCTGTGGAAAATTCTGACCTGGGCAAGTTGCACCCCCGTGCGACTGGTGGCACCCCCGTGCGGATGCGACAATAAGGCTCAGCTCGGCGTTGCACCCCCGTGCAACTGGTGGCACCCCCGTGCGGATGCGACAATAAGGCTCAGCTCGGCGTTGCACCCCCGTGCGACTGGTTGCACCCCCGTGCGACTGGTTGCACCCCCATGCGACTGGTTGCACCCCTATGCGGATTCGATGACCAGCCCCGATCCCGGATATGCACGCCCGTGCCAATTGAAGAACGGCCGTGCGTGTCCGAAGACCAGTCAACGATCTGTGACGTCACGTAGTATGGTGGACCACCACCAATAATTGCTTAAAGTGCACGGGGTCGTGCAATCGGAGAACGACCGTGCGACGTCGAAAAAGCATAAAAACAGAACAGAACCATTCTATTAGTAACTCTGGATATTTTGGGAGCTCTGCAGGCGATTTTGAGGCTCCGAAGGCTGCTGCTTTCACTCGGATTCAAGCCACATTGCCCGGTTTTGCTCATTTACTATCCAGATTCTCATTCTTATGCTTGTTTATGGTTTGGTTTCTCAAATCTTTCCATAATTTTGTTATGTTTCAAGCATCTAGACTGATTATTATGTATTAATGTAAGCCTTTGGGCAAAAACACAACAATCCCTTGCTTGATTATAGCTTGTAGTATGTCAATCTATGTTTGTAATGACATTTTGAAGTGTTTTCTATGATTATCTTTGATGATTAGTTTGCAACCTTGTTATTGATATTGATTTCTTGATTATAAGTAATTGTGTTGGATGATTGGTGCTTTGTTAGGTAAGATAGTTGCAAAATGAAGCTTATTTAATCATGTATTAGTAAACTTTTAATTTGGTTAACTAGTTTAACTTGGTTAAAATGTAGGCACTATGATACTCTAACGGGTTAGTGGTTTAATAAAATGTAATTATTATTAATCAAGAGAGCTTGCCCTCACGGAAGGACTCTAACGGGTTAGATGGTGTTGTTACGAATTCCTGCCATGATTTGTTAGCTTAGTTAGTAGTTTCGGCCAAAATTGCTATCTTGGTGAATTTATGTGCAAGATTTGTAAAATGAATTCGGTTGTGATTTAATCTAGTTTATGCTTGTCTCGGTGGTTGCATTGTGTTTATCGGTGTTGCTTTCCTTGATTAAGTGAGGTTAGAAAACTCCTAACGGATGACTAACTTATTTTTAGGAGATTTTTGTAGACATTAATCAATCGCACGTTAAAGAACAATTTTAGGTGGTTAAAGTGTGTCTATCGTTTTAACTTTCCGAATGATTGTCATGTTAGGATTCCCGAAAGGGATACTAATTGTCTCAAAATGGAAAATTGACCGAATGCTTCTAGTGCCAAAACTGACTTAGTTGACATGCTGTGGTTGTGTATTAAGCAAGGCTATTTATATATATTTTACTATGTTTTATAAGTTTTTATTTATGCTTACTTTAGTTTAATTAAAACCAAAACAACTTATGTTTTTACCGGTAATTCAGTGACAAAGGTCTAGTATTATTTCTCCGCCCATTTCCGTGGATCGATACTTGGTTCTTACCGATACTTTACTACATATATGACGGGGTACACTTGCCCTTTCGTGTGTGTTTTGATGTAAAAGTAATAATCACTTTTATAAATTTAAAACCAATTCGTGTGTAATTTCATTGTAAAAAAATATGTACAGTCACGCACGTATCAAGTTTTTGGCGCCGCTGCCGGTGAAGTGGCGAGTTTTAGGAACGACCCGAGTCATTGTGTTATCGGTGTATATACTTGTTAATATTTGTGTATACTTTCGTGATTATTTATTCGTTGATTTATCTGTTAATATTTCTTGTTTTTAATTTAATTTATTCGTTTTCATGATTCTTTTGTACACTTGTAAATTTTTATTCTATTTATTTGTTCTAATCCGGATTTATTTATTCATTTATTCGTTGAATTTTCGGCTCTTAAAAATCGTTTTTGCACTAGCCGATTCGATTATTTTCATTGCTTTAATTTTTATAAAAATTTCGGCCCATTTTCGGATTTTTATAAATTTTTCAGCCCATTTAAAATAATATTCTGTTTCTTTTCAGCAAAAAAAAAAAAAAAAAAAAACAGCCTTATTATAAAAATATAATATTCTTGTCGAGCAATTTTTCGTGTCCTCAACCCCTGCTACCGACGCTGCTGAGCCTTTAGACGAACCCGAGCGTGATCTGAGGAGACGTCTTCATTAGAGATCCCGTGCGGTTGCGCTGCAACTCGCAGCAGCTGTGGACGCGCAGGTGGTATCCGTTGAGACAGAGGGCCCAGCCGACAAAGGACACATCATCATGGCTAACGACAAGAAGCGTGTTTACGAAGAAGCTTCATTCACGTTGGACAGGACCATACACAGTAAAAGAGTTATTTCCTTATGGGACTGTTGCAATAGAGAATGCGGACGGCGTTATTTTCAAGGTAAATGGGCATCGGTTGAAGGTTTACGTTGGAGGGCCGATCGAGTCAGCGGTGGAGGTTATCAAGCTCCACACCCCGCATACAACTTAAGTGTGGGGACATGAGTCTTGCTATCGACTCGCCAACAAAAATTTAGCATGAGTCTTGCTATCGACTCGCCGACAAAAATTTAGCATGAGTCTTGCTATCGACTCGCCAACAAAAATTTAGCATGAGTCTTGCTATCGACTCGCCGACAAAAATTTAGCATGAGTCTTGCTATCGACTCGCCGACAAAAATTTAGCATGAGTCTTGCTATCGACTCGCCGACAAAAATTTAGCATGAGTCTTGCTATCGACTCGCCGACAAAAATTTAGCATGAGTCTTGCTATCGACTCGCCGACAAAAATTTAGCATGAGTCTACGCTACTGACTCGCGGATTAAAAATGTAGCAAGAGCGTCAAAAGCGCTTTAGAGGTAGTATCGTCTTTTTATGTGTTTTTCTAGTTTTAGCGTAATTTAGGAGTGTTTGGTAGTTTCCGTTTGTTTGTACAGTTTTTATACGTGCCGAGTGAAGGGTCTACGTGGGAATATTGTTAAAACATGTTGCGGATGGTAAAAATGGCGAAAAACGGCCAAAAAGAGTGCTGAAACTGGTTTCTGCAGCAAACAGACACATCTGCAGATTTGGCATGACCGTGCCATGGGTCGCACGCCCGTGCGATTTCGGGCTGGCCTGCACCACGAGTCGCACCCTTGTGCATTACCGAGGTCAACGTGCAAGAATGGGTCAACATCGGATCCGCACCCCCGTGCGAAAATCCGCACCCCTGTGCGGAAATCCGCACCCCCGTGCGAAGATCCGCACCCCCGTGCGAAAATCCGCACGCCCATGCGCATGGTCAGGGGCATTTTGTCATTGTTCCATATAAAAGCCCTCATCTGCATCCACTTCTCACATTCGCGAAACCCTACTGCACTCTCGTTCCTGGTCGATATTTCCCCAAAATCGCACCATTTTTCGCACGGTTTCTCAGATCTTCTCGCACGGTCTTTTTTTTTTCTTGTCGATTTCCTGTTTTTATCGCTTTCTAGGGTTAGATTCTCCGATTTCTTCAAGGCTTTTTAGGGTTCCCTTCATAAACAAATCGAAACCCTAGCCCTTGCAAGAACTTCACAAATCATGAACACCCGGCTGATTTCCTAAACCCCTGTCACTAGAAACTTGAAAAATTTCGAAAAGATTTGACTGTTCTGATTCGGGGTTAAGAATCTGCAGAAAACGGGATCACACAGTCGTTCTGTACATGGAATGGTCGTGCGTATGCGGGTCGTTCATGATTTTTAACTGTGGTGTCGGATGTGCACGGTGATGTGACCAGTCGCATGTCCGTGCAATCCCGTCATGTTTCAATAATCAAGACCGCACCACCACTGATCTCGGTGACGCATGACCATGCGTCCATTCGCACGCCCGTGCGAAACACCCAGATCAGTTTGACAGAATCTTCATTACTGTGTGTTCGGCTGAGCATGAAGCACGAGCAGCACCAACCACACACACCACCACATTCACCACAACACCATGATTACCGCCAACATCAGGAGTGGCCAGAGTTTTACCAGCAATTCCAACAAATGCGAGTTACGCAGGAGCAGCATGGGACTTATATCGACCAGATTAGGACTAGTCAGGACCAGATCAGGGCTATTCAGGATCAGCTCAGGGCCACTCAGGATCAGCTTAGGCATAACCAGGAGAGTTTGTACCAGGGAGTGAGTGCTGGATTTTCATACTTATTCGGGGAGATGCATCATGCATATCCCGACTACTTTCAGCACCCCCCACAGTTCCCACCGTGGAACCCACCTGGTTAAGGTGATGCGGGCCCGTCCTTCACAAGAGATGATGATGGTGATGACGAGTAGGAGATGGTGGTGTTGTTCGTTGATGGTTTTTATCAAGAGAGCTTGCCCTCACGGAAGGACTCTAACGGGTTAGATGGTGTTGTTACGAATTCCTGCCATGATTTGTTAGCTTAGTTAGTAGTTTCGGCCAAAATTGCTATCTTGGTGAATTTATGTGCAAGATTTGTAAAATGAATTCGGTTGTGATTTAATCTAGTTTATGCTTGTCTCGGTGGTTGCATTGTGTTTATCGGTGTTGCTTTCCTTGATTAAGTGAGGTTAGAAAACTCCTAACGGATGACTAACTTATTTTTAGGAGATTTTTGTAGACATTAATCAATCGCACGTTAAAGAACAATTTTAGGTGGTTAAAGTGTGTCTATCGTTTTAACTTTCCGAATGATTGTCATGTTAGGATTCCCGAAAGGGATACTAATTGTCTCAAAATGGAAAATTGACCGAATGCTTCTAGTGCCAAAACTGACTTAGTTGACATGCTGTGGTTGTGTATTAAGCAAGGCTATTTATATATATTTTACTATGTTTTATAAGTTTTTATTTATGCTTACTTTAGTTTAATTAAAACCAAAACAACTTATGTTTTTACCGGTAATTCAGTGACAAAGGTCTAGTATTATTTCTCCGCCCATTTCCGTGGATCGATACTTGGTTCTTACCGATACTTTACTACATATATGACGGGGTACACTTGCCCTTTCGTGTGTGTTTTGATGTAAAAGTAATAATCACTTTTATAAATTTAAAACCAATTCGTGTGTAATTTCATTGTAAAAAAATATGTACAGTCACGCACGTATCACGCAGCGTGTTGAAAGTCTTTTGGATGTTTGCCAGCATCATGTTTTATTCTTTGCTCATAATCACCAAATCGTCCATATATACTTCTATGTACTTGCCGATGGCGTCACTGAACATTTCATTCATCAATCTTTGGTAGGTCGCGCCCGCATTCTTTAGGCCGAAGGGCATCTTGGTGTAACAGTACAGCCCTGTCAGCGTGCAGAATGCAGTTTTGTCCTCGTCTTGGACAGCCATTTGGACCCGGTGATATCCCTTGTAGCAGTCGAGGAAGCATTTCCACCTGAATGTTGCCAGAGAATCGATTTTTTCGTCTATGTCTGGTAAGGCGTAGCAGTCACGCGGACATGCCTTATTTAGATCTTTGTAGTCGACACACATTCTCCAGCTGCCATTTGGTTTCTTTACCATCACTGGGCTTGCCACCCATGTTTGGTATCTAACTTCTCTAATGATGCCCGCATTCAGCAACTCCAGTACCTGCTCTTTCATGGCGTCGTGCTTTATATCGCCCAAGTGGCGCTTGGCGTGTACCACTGGCTTTGCTTCGTCTGAGACGTTTAAACGGTGTTCTGCTATGTGACGTGGAACACCAACCATATCAGCTGGTGTCCAGGCAAACACATCCATGTTTTCGTGCAACAACTTCTTGAGCGCCGCGCGTGTTAAATCGGACATCGCAGGTCCTAGGGTAACTGTTTGTTCTGGGTATGCGCTGTTCATTACCCATCTCTCTGCCTCTGCGCGCGGCGCTGGTTTACTTGCTTTTGCAGGGCTGACCTCATCTGTTGCTAAAACTTCTTTACTTGCGTATATTAATGCTATGCCTGTTTCCGTTGGGAATCCAACGGCTGAATGTGGCGCAGAGCATATCATACTGAAGTCTCCCTGGGATTCTCTTCCTAGGAGGATGTCATGTCTTGAGTGTACTGGCAACACCATGAATGTGACTTCTTCTGTTCTTGAATTTCTTCTATCTGAGAGCAACACTGGGAATGATATTTGTCCCAGGGGAAAGACGACTTCGTTGCAGAAACCAGTGAGTGGGTAATCAACTGGTTTCAGGCGCGCCTTGTCCTCCTGATCAAATTGATTGAAGCACTGTTCGTATATGATATCCGCGGTGCTCCCCGGATCGATGAAAATGTAGTCTGTTTGGTAGTGGCCAATCACTCTTGGGATGACTATCGGTCGCTTTTCCCTCGGCCCCCCTCTGACAATGGGAAAAATAACTTGCCGCTCGCGCCACGAGTCGTCTTTTGTGCGCTTGTTGTAGTTTTTCCTTGGCCTTCGTGGGCCTCCCTGAACCATGTGGGTTTCTAACTTTCTGAGTTTTTTGTTATCTGGCCCTTCTTCTCGTCTTTGAATTTGGCGATAATCGCGTTTTCCGCCCTTTACCAAGTGAGTGAGCCTTCCATCTCTCAGGGCCCTTTCAATTTCTTGCTTTAAACTGAAACAGTCGTCGGTTAGGTGGCCCGCGTCTTTGTGGAATTCACAGAAGAGATTGGGATCTTGACCCTTTTTGTTGCGCATCTACAGGGGTGGTTTGAATTGGTGGTTTTCAGTGGCCAAGACCTCGGAATGAGTCTTTGTTAGTGGCGTCCACTGTTTTTCCCTGTTCTCTCTTTTTACTTCTTTTCGGTGAGCTATCTGATTGATTGTGTATCGCGCGTCTTCTCTCGGTGGGCTTCTTTCTCTGTGGCCGGGAGTCTTCCATGACTGACTTCTACCCCTTCTGCCATGTCCGTCATTGGAGTTATGCGCGCGTTGACGGTGGTCGTCACCGGTCAACTGTTTATCTGTTTGTGCTATTGTTTTGGCTGCCTCAATGAAGGTTTCCCAGTCTTTGGGTCCTCCGTCTCTTCCTTTCATGCGCTTGATTAGATCATCACACTTGACTGCCCTCATGAAGTGCACGCGCATCATCTTTTCACCTACGTCTCCGATCTCCAGACATTCCTTGTTATATCTTGTGATAAAATCTTCCACGCTTTCGTGGTCTCGACGCCATATATTCAGACAATCGGCCGGGTCTCTGGTGTGTCTTCGCTGTTGAGAGAAGTGCGGAAGGAACTTCTCTCTGAAGTCGACCCATGATTTAATTTTTCCTGCTGGTAAGCTGTCGAACCAGACGCGCGCTGCGTCCACAAATGTTTGTGCGAAAAGATGACACCAAGTTGGTAGGTTCTAGCCACCTGTTGCTCCTGCGCCTTTAAAAACTTGGAGGTGGTCATCTGGGTCTGTCAGGCCATTGTATTTGTCCACGTTGTGTGGCAACTTTGTCTTGTCTATAGCAGCTGTGGCGATTTCCCTGATGAATTTTGAATCTTCCGCCATGTCGTCTGAACGATAGCTTAAGGTATAATCATGTTCTGCCTTTGGGTTGTACCCTGCGCGCTTAGCAGGTTTGTACGACGCGTGTTCTGGGTGTAGTCTGCTGAACACTGTGCTTTCTTTGTATGTTGGGTCTTCCTCTTCGTCTTCCCACTCATTGTTCATATTGCGCGCGCCCAGGCGGCTTTGAATCGGCCTTCGTTGTAAGCGGAGTGCTGCACATAATTGCTTTCTGTTTCGCCGTAGGTGTCGCGCGTGTCGTGTGCGCTGGGCTTTCTGATGTTTGTTGCAGGTCCTTTTTCTGGGCGTAAAGTCCACGCATTGACCTGCTGAGTCGTGTGTGTGCTCAGAGATCGTTGCGGTGGGGTAGCGAATGCCGACTGGTTAGCCTGTGCTTGGAGTAGGGCTTGTTGCGCGCTCAGTTGTGTATAAACAAGGTTTATAGATGCCATCTGTTCAGCGTACCAGGAAGCCAGAGTTTTTCCTTCGGGTAGCCCTAAAAGTGCAGAGAAATTTAGCTGTGCTTGTTCCGATGGAGCTGAGGGGCCGGCTCCATGGCTTGGTGTCTGCACTGGTGGAGGTGTTTGCTGGACTACTCCTGGTGGAGGTTGGAAAGTGGCTCCGTTTGTGGTCTGAGTGATTATCCTAGTGGGGGCTTGGAAAATGGGTCCAGTTGTGGTTTGGCTAGCAACCCTGGATGCACTTCCAAAAATACTAGGAAAATCGTTGTTTGTCTGCCCTTCCTGGATGATTTCGTTCCTTTGACCCATTTGGACGTGTGCTGTGTCCGAAACGAGTTCAAAGGAAGAAACTTCTCCATCTACATGGTGTGAAGGGTTTTGTTCAGCCATTTTTACGAGTGTTTCTTGAAAAGAAAAGAGATGAGATTGGTTTTGCAAAAAAGCGGATGGCGCCAATGATGAAACACCGATTAACACTAAGGTTAATAGATGGGGTTATTTCTTCTGTGGGTTCAACCTCTTTCCTTACTCGTGATAATAGCCTGAATCCTGCAAAACAGTAACACCGTTAGTCTCGTTAAGAGGGGGATATGGGGGTTTCCCTCTTAACCAGGCTCCGGCATGAGAATAAGTACTGTTCTGAGAGAATAAAACAGTGTGTGTATATAGAGTGGGTAAAGAGAGTAAAGATCCTGAACCTGAATGGTGAAGGGTCCTATTTATAGCCGGAGGGTGAAGAAGGGAGAAGCAGCTGTGCCAGCTGTGGATGCGCGTCAGCTGTCCGACCAAGGAATATCCTCTTGGTCTGCTCTGTCACGGCTGGTGTAGTGGTACACGTGGCGCGCTTACATTTGTCCATGTAGGAAACCTTGTATTGGTGTTGTCAGCTCTGCCCCCTAATTCGTCGCAGGCCTATGTGGCGTTCTGCGAGTGGTGACACGTGTTGTCCTTTTTGTCTGGTAGAGCATCTTTGGTGCCACCTGCAGATCTTCCAGAAGTTTCTAGAAGCTTCTGGATTGCTTTGCTGATGTGGTCGCCAAGTATGCTCAGAAAGTGGTGTGGTCCCTGCCATGTAGGCAGGGAATTGGGACCATACCTCTTCAAAAGTTAAACGAATATATAGAAGGTGCTTGAAAACATTTAAAAGGGATCAAATATTTGTAAACTGAGTAAAGAGATACATAATTATGTGAAAAGACCTCACATAGCCGAGTGGTCCGTTTGAAGGCAACGACTCTAAAAGAGGCATATGGTTATGCAATTTCTCCTAAATAGTCGTGTCGAGCATTTCATCAATTGACCCATAGTCCCATATTCTCAATCTCTGCATCACACGAATATGTGATATGTCTCAACATAGTCATACAACAGACTTCTAGTCACACACCCATATTCTTTGGTGCCGCGACTATGTGAATTATTGGCATATAGCCTTGGACATTACGAGAAAGTTCCATTTAATGGACACAGACCACGACTATGTGAATTGCTGTCGCATAGCCTTCACGGGCCGAGGCCACGACAATGTGAATGTATTTCCACATATGTGTGGCATGCAATTAATTTTGCTTAAAATCAAAACTTCCCAATTCATAAATTCTGTTTCTAATTATTCGATTTATATACGTATTTATGAAGTAAGTTTAAAGAGATATTCTATATGTTCAAATCACGCACAACTTATCATAAAACTTAGATTGAAAACTTGAAAACTAAATTGTCCATTAGTTAAACATTACATGACATGATGATCTAACCATTTACACGATAAACACATAATGTGTACTCTGTACACACTATAAACATGTGAAAATTATTGTTTCAAGCCTCAATCAATAATCAAACTGAATATAAAAGTAGAAAAAAAAATTAGATTGAATAACTCTCAGTCTTATTAATAAAAAAATAACTCAAAATTGATTACTCTTCTCTTAATTTTAATCATAACTTTGATTAAATTAGAGTAGGACTCAACTTCCTAAGTAGATAATAATAGAATAAATCTCATGTTTATCCTATCTATTATAAAATAAATATAACTCATCTAATTTATCTCTAAATAACTTAACCAAATAATCGTACTAAAGCATAACTCGAATTAGTTGGCCCAGCCTGCCTCATAGGCTGGAGTACGGGAATTACCTCCATCATTATTCTCAATTTTAGCTTGGTGAGAATCAAAGTTCTCAACAATAATTTACAACTTGTGAAGATTATCGTCTTCGCTAACAAGTGTGCCGTTTATTTATCATAATCCTACATCCTGCAGTATGCACTTAAAATAAAGTCAACAACACATGCTGGCGAGTATACAAGTTTGAATATAGCATAATAGATTTAAAATAGTTTAACAGGATCTAGTCCACGTGAATACTTGAATTCATATTAACAGTTATACTCGTAACGATGAAACTATGTGTTCAAACCATAGTTTAACGCAATTAACATAGCCTAACCCTCGAAAGGGTGGTAACATAGAGTTAAAAATCCTAACAATACCCATAATATTACGGGAGGGGCGTTACAACCTACAGCGCTGCCATTGTTAGGGGAGGCTTGCAAAGTTAATGAACACACAGTCATAAATGTTTAACATTAGCATAACAGGATTAACATAAGTCAAATAGATTCACAAGAAATGTGGATAGATAGTGCAAAAATGTTTAACATAGTGTGTTTTGATATAGGAAATGCATACTACACCCAAAAGTGTAAAATAGAAAATGGGTCATGTATACTCACCTTAGAGTGCGTTGCGTATTTCTTGGAATAAAATTAAGAATCAAAGATTTCCCAAGAGGATGTGCACAAAAGAATTACCCTATTAATTTTGAAGGATTTTGTTAACTATTGGGAATTTTGGAGATTATTAAATAACAAGGCATTCATGAAAATAAACTAAAATTAACATTTCTAATTATTAATCGTATGCCTTTTATATTTAATAAGATATGACAAATAAATAGATAAAATAAAGATTAACCAAGATATCACAAATAGATTTCCAAAATATTGGATTAAACAAATAAGAATTTAAATATGTATAAAATTATCTAAAATAAATAAGTTAACATTAATTAACAATTCTATAATTAATAACTTATTTATAAAATTCTAGTTATATCAAATAAGACAATAAATCTGAAAATTTAAATAATAAATTCTGGAATAATAATTATAAATTCTGAAATATTAAATCTGTTTTAATAAATAAATAATAATTATAAATCTGATTAGTTTAATAAATAAATCTGATTTATTAAATTTCTGATTTAATTAATAATTCAGAAAATAATATATATGTTTATAAAAATTCTGATAAAAATATAATTTCTGAAAATCATATTTTCTGATTTTAAAATATAAATCTGATTTTAAAACACTAAATCTGATTTTTTTTATAAATAAATCAAATGGAAATTCTGATTTTAAAAACACAATTTCCTGATGTTAAATAAATAAATCTGATTTATGTAATAATAATAATAATAATAATAATAATAATAATAATAATAATAATAATAATAATAATAATATAATAGTATTAATAATAATAATAATAATAATAATAATAATAATAATAATAATAATATTAATAATAATATAACAGAATCATAATCGGAAAAAGGAAATACGGTCGGAAAACGTTACCGGACGGACAACGGTGGCCGGTGGTCGCAGCGGCGGTGGCCGGTGATGGCAGCGGCGGTGGCCGGTGGTGGCAGCGGCGGCAGTCGGAAGTTCCCGGCGACGAAGGTGGTGTTCGGTGTGTCGTTTATTGTTTCGGGTTCGTAACGGGTGTAAAGGAAAGGAACGAGAATGAGGGGTTTGGCTCGGGTTTTTATAAGGGTTGTCTGGTCGCCAGTTACGGATAATGAACGGGTTCCGGTAAACAAAAAGGCCGAGGAAGACGATCAGAACAGGCTGGGCGGTTTCTTTTGTTTGAATTTAAATTCGCAATTAATGTAAGTTTAAATAGAAAGCAGATCCAAATCATTCACATGTTCTGGTGTAGACCAGTTGGTTTGTGCGCTGTTTTAGTTGTTGTTGGTCGCGGGTTCGAAACCCCGGTCACGCCTTTTCTTTGGGGTTTAATCCCTTTTTTTTATATCAGTTAGTTTAACTAACTGGGTTAGCCACTAACTGAGTTTTCTAACTCAATTAGTGCTGCCCTTTAATAAAATTAACCTGGTTAGCTGATTTAACCAAGATTTCGCTAACCAGGTTAGTTTAACTAACCAAAACATCAAAAATTAATAAGATTTTAATAAAAGTACTTATTTGTTTAATTCTAATTATTAATTTATTTATTTAAAATATTAATAAAATAATATAATAATCATTTTTAACCCAAATTTCAATATTTTTACCGAATTAGCGTATAAATTCCCAATTCTTGCACGGTTTAGGGTAATCTCTTGGCAACGATGAATTTAAGAGTCGAAATTAAGATGTGATTCCACTGTTTTTACGTGTTTAACATAGTTTCAACGTGTTTCAATTGTTTCAACAATACACAGCATTCAAACACAAATATGGATAAAATCATGCATTTTCATTATGATTTCAAGTCTCGAGTACAATTTGGAATTTGAAACAAATACCACGAAGGTACAACTTACAAAAATAGAAAGTACAAGTAGACTTGCCAAAAATGGAAAGATTGAAAATACGAGATGTCACAGTCTCCCCTACTTTAGGAGATTTCGTCCTCGAAATCTAAGAGGAAAACTTTTGAAAAGATGACATCTAATGATTCAAAAAGAGGGAAATAAATGAGACTTTGATCATAATGTTTTTGTTTAGGAAAATTGATTTCATGTATGCATCACATAGCACATTGTTTTTCACATGAATTGCCAAATAGTTTCACATAGAATAGCATAGTATTGCACATAGAATAACATAGTGTTACACATAGAATATCATGTATAATGAAAGCAAGATAAATTTAGTTTGTTCACGAAGGAGTAATTATTAATTGTTTTAGATTGCGATAATAACGTGCTTCGTGTTCCCAAACTTGAAATGAAGATAACGCTCAAAATGTAAATCACATGATAATTGAGATAACATAAAAAGAGATTTATCATAAAAATATGGATTGTCACGGAACGTAACATAAGACTATTCCAAAGTGAATCGAAATCCTTTTCGAATTAAGGAGACGTGCTTTGGCCTAATAGACAAATACTCTCATCGAGGAGCGACTAACGGTATTGTCCTTCCAGTTAGTACACGTCCTTAATCGATTGGGAAAATCGAAACTTTGGCGAGATTGAAAATCAAGGAATGGGACTAGTTAACAAGATGCGAGTTTCACCTCTAACTTGATAACATCGTACCCTAATGTGGTTGGTACTCATCCAAGGATGAGGGTCCACTAGAATATGAAAAGGAAAACTCCCAACAAGGTTTGGATATCACTCCTAACTTGAGGGTAGATTTCGTGCAAAAATCAAAGTATAGCTGAGTGAAAATCATCACCAAGTGTGGGAATCACCCCTATCTTGATGAATCATTTCGATTGTGTTGTAAGAGTGTCTTCAAAGCTTCCATGTGTGTATTGTGTTAGCCTTAGGAAAGGCTTGTATATTAGAAGTCCAAAAGAATAGAGGGAAGCAAGGAAGAGAGAAAGGAATAATGTCTTTAACAGCAAATAAATGAGAAAGCTCCTAAACTATAGACTAGGCAAAGCAAGGCATTCCTAATTCCCTATAGTTATGGCTCTGATACCAATCTGGTATCAGAGTACTCCTACTATAGACTAGGGAAAACTAAGGAAATCCTACCTAATTCCCTATAGTTATGGCTCTGATACCAATCTGTCACACCCCAACCGATGGCGGAAACATAGGGATGAGACGTACAAACTGTTCAAAGACATCATAACACTAAATGTGACAATATAATTATTCATTTATTAAAATTTTCGAAGGTTCATACATAATGTCACAAAAGGAAATAACAACATAATACATGATTTATTTCTAGGTGGGTTTCTAAGCCATCCTAATCAATTCTTCGAATCTTGATTCCTCATCCTGCAGTATGCATTTAAAATAAAGTCAACAACACATGCTGGCGAGTATACAAGTTTGAATATAGCATAATAGATTTAAAATAGTTTAACAGGATCTAGTCCACGTGAATACTTGAATTCATATTAACAGTTATACTCGTAACGATGAAACTATGTGTTCAAACCATAGTTTAACGCAATTAACATAGCCTAACCCTCGAAAGGGTGGTAACATAGAGTTAAAAATCCTAACAATACCCATAATATTACGGGAGGGGCGTTACAACCTACAGCGCTGCCATTGTTAGGGGAGGCTTGCAAAGTTAATGAACACACAGTCATAAATGTTTAACATTAGCATAACAGGATTAACATGAGTCAAATAGATTCACAAGAAATGTGGATAGATAGTGCAAAAATGTTTAACATAGTGTGTTTTGATATAGGAAATGCATACTACACCCAAAAGTGTAAAATAGAAAATGGGTCATGTATACTCACCTTAGAGTGCGTTGCGTATTTCTTGGAATAAAATTAAGAATCAAAGATTTCCCAAGAGGATGTGCACAAAAGAATTACCCTATTAATTTTGAAGGATTTTGTTAACTATTGGGAATTTTGGAGATTATTAAATAACAAGGCATTCATGAAAATAAACTAAAATTAACATTTCTAATTATTAATCGTATGCCTTTTATATTTAATAAGATATGACAAATAAATAGATAAAATAAAGATTAACCAAGATATCACAAATAGATTTCCAAAATATTGGATTAAACAAATAAGAATTTAAATATGTATAAAATTATCTAAAATAAATAAGTTAACATTAATTAACAATTCTATAATTAATAACTTATTTATAAAATTCTAGTTATATCAAATAAGACAATAAATCTGAAAATTTAAATAATAAATTCTGGAATAATAATTATAAATTCTGAAATATTAAATCTGTTTTAATAAATAAATAATAATTATAAATCTGATTAGTTTAATAAATAAATCTGATTTATTAAATTTCTGATTTAATTAATAATTCAGAAAATAATATATATGTTTATAAAAATTCTGATAAAAATATAATTTCTGAAAATCATATTTTCTGATTTTAAAATATAAATCTGATTTTAAAACACTAAATCTGATTTTTTTATAAATAAATCAAATGGAAATTCTGATTTTAAAAACACAATTTCCTGATGTTAAATAAATAAATCTGATTTATGTAATAATAATAATAATAATAATAATAATAATATAATAGTATTAATAATAATAATAATAATAATAATAATAATAATAATAATAATATAACAGAATCATAATCGGAAAAAGGAAATACGGTCGGAAAACGTTACCGGACGGACAACGGTGGCCGGTGGTCGCAGCGGCGGTGGCCGGTGATGGCAGCGGCGGTGGCCGGTGGTGGCAGCGGCGGCAGTCGGAAGTTCCCGGCGACGAAGGTGGTGTTCGGTGTGTCGTTTATTGTTTCGGGTTCGTAACGGGTGTAAAGGAAAGGAACGAGAATGAGGGGTTTGGCTCGGGTTTTTATAAGGGTTGTCTGGTCGCCAATTACGGATAATGAACGGGTTCCGGTAAACAAAAAGGCCGAGGAAGACGATCAGAACAGGCTGGGCGGTTTCTTTTGTTTGAATTTAAATTCGCAATTAATGTAAGTTTAAATAGAAAGCAGATCCAAATCATTCACATGTTCTGGTGTAGACTGGTTTGTGCGCTGTTTTAGTTGTTGTTGGTCGCGGGTTCGAAACCCCGGTCACGCCTTTTCTTTGGGGTTTAATCCCTTTTTTTTATATCAGTTAGTTTAACTAACTGGGTTAGCCACTAACTGAGTTTTCTAACTCAGTTAGTGCTGCCCTTTAATAAAATTAACCTGGTTAGCTGATTTAACCAAGATTTCGCTAACCAGGTTAGTTTAACTAACCAAAACATCAAAAATTAATAAGATTTTAATAAAAGTACTTATTTGTTTAATTCTAATTATTAATTTATTTATTTAAAATATTAATAAAATAATATAATAATCATTTTTAACCCAAATTTCAATATTTTTACCGAATTAGCGTATAAATTCCCAATTCTTGCACGGTTTAGGGTAATCTCTTGGCAACGATGAATTTAAGAGTCGAAATTAAGATGTGATTCCACTGTTTTTACGTGTTTAACATAGTTTCAACGTGTTTCAATTGTTTCAACAATACACAGCATTCAAACACAAATATGGATAAAATCATGCATTTTCATTATGATTTCAAGTCTCGAGTACAATTTGGAATTTGAAACAAATACCACGAAGGTACAACTTACAAAAATAGAAAGTACAAGTAGACTTGCCAAAAATGGAAAGATTGAAAATACGAGATGTCACACTCGGCTTGAAGTAAGCTCGGTTTTAAAAGAGCCGGCTTGGCTCGGCTCAGTTTATAAATGAGTCGAGCCCGAGCCAAGGTAGACTCGGTTCGTGGCTCGCTTGTTTGGCCTATTTAAATTAAACCCCAAATTATATATATTCTAATATATTTAAGCAATGTTGTTTAGTTAGTAATGTGGCTATTTTTTATGAAAAAAATAGATTGTTAAGCTATTGTTTTAATTACCAATAGGGTGGTGATCTATTGGTAAATGTAAAACCTTTGAAATACTTGGGTTTTAGAGGGGAGATCTTGGGTTCAAATTACAAAGATGACAAGGATTAAAAGAAATTTGTCGTTCAAAGAAAAGCTATGGTTTTAATTATTAATATATTGATTTAAAAAAAATATAGATTACGTTTTATAGTTTGCCCAAAATTTCTATTATATTAGCCAAAGTAATGTCTTATTTATTATTTTTAGATTTATGTATATCATTATGTGTAAAAAACAAAAATATGAACTTTCTTTAAACAAAGGAGCCGGCTCGATGAGCCACAAGCTGGCTCGAGTTTTTGACGAACGAGCCCAACTTTCCAGCTTGTTAAGAAAAATGAGCCGGCTCAGCTTGACTAGATTTTTAAAAGAGCCGAGCGTGAGCCCACTCTGGTTCAGTTCGGCTCAGCTCGTTTACAACACCAATACCAAATCCATTATCATCTTTCGTTTTGTCAATGTTCTGAATCTAGGGTTTAACATAAACTAACTTTTTTATGGATTGTGTTTGGGTCGTATTATTGGCACACCTTGGGGGATTAAATCGACACCCTCAATACGCATTGTATAGGCCTATACGATGTGTATTGAGGTGGGTTCAAACTTCTATGTCTGCCAAAGGCTGCCATTGTCCCCTTACCAAAAAGTAATACGCATCGCATAGGGCTATACGATGCGTATTGAGGGTGTCGATTTAATTTTTTATTTTTTTGCAAGGTAGCTTCCTGTCACGCGGTAGCTTTCCGTCACGCGAACGAAAAAAGCAGCACTTTGGACATTTGTTGGTTTTCAAACATCTAGGAAACATTATTTGAGAATACCCCTGAATTTATCGAAGCTGTAGAATGAGATCCTCCACTGTTGGGTTATCATCTTTCAACCCTGTTTTCCCTAAATTTATCAATTATGTTTTTCAACAGGGATGTAATGCAATGATTCCTCTCAATTGAATAGACCGACACTTGCTTCATAGGACTCACTTGAATCGTCTCGGATGTAATAACAGTACGTTTAGCATCCGTGCCTGCTTGAATTGCAGAAAGCAAAGGATAACGAAGATGAACATTGTATTTATCACGAAAGTACTGAACAACCAAGATAACAGCTCCGGTTTCATCAGGTGCATTTGGAACAGGAGAGTTGAAAAAATTGCAATTGGAATTGATCTTGGAACAACACACTCTTGTTACCATATGACACATGATAAAAGCGCTTCTCTAGACAAATCTGGGATTATGTTCCGCAAATTGGGGACCACATATTTGCTTCAAGATTTAAGTCTCCAAGTTTCCCATAGTCACAAACGATTGCGGTTTGTATTTCGCATAGCCACCGTTTCGGTAGTCAAAAAAGGTTGCGGTTTGCAGATTCAATCTTCATTGCTTCATTAAAATTAACAAGGCGGTCTCTTTGCTTCGTCCACTAGAACTATTTATGTATGCATTCTTCTGGTAGTTAAAGCGCTAATGAGGCGCCATTAGAAGAAGTACCCAAACAGTACCTTTTGCATCCGTGCCTGCTTGAATTGCAGAAAGCAAAGGATAACGAAGATGAACATTGTATTTATCACGAAAGTACTGAACAACCAAGATAACAGCTTCGGTATTTATCACCAACTCATCTTTAGTAGTGTTGGTTTGAGAACCTGATTCAGATACACAACGGTCTCTTTGCTTCGTCCACTAGAACTATTTGTGCATGCATTCTTTTGGTAGTTAACAACGCTAATTAGAAAAAAAATCTGTAAAATTAATCATATTGATTGCTATAACAGGATAGATGTGACACACACAGATAGATAAGTTGTCACAGCTGTCAAGACTGTTTGTCGGGTTTCCAATGCTCACACCGGGTGATAAACAACGCTGATATGAACACATGTGTTTTGAAATAGGCTTTGTTCTTGGTTTAATGAAGTTACACGTAACATGATGTGCATGTTAGTGTGTATATGTTTTAGGTATATATTTTAAGCCCTTTTTACATTTTTTAGCCAAGTTTTAAATTTATAAAACATGATATTTACTAACACTAAACACACATATGGGCAAGTGCACCCATCGTGGACGTAGTATAGTGTTGGTAAGATACCGAGGTCGTCCAAGGACACGAGAGCTTTTAGTACCGGTTTATCCTCAACATCTAATCAAATCAAAATGTTAGAAAAAGATTTTTAAACTAAGAAAATAAAACTAACTAAAATGCTGAAAATAAAAATAAAAGTAAAAACAGATAGACAAGATGAATCACTTGGATCCGACTCGTGTGTTAGTGTAACCTTTGATTATTTTCGCACTTTTGTACTTGTTTAAGAGATTATCTTAGTTATTGTAGTAGGCCCCTCTTTTGAAGGTGACGTTACCCTCAACCCAGTAGTTTGAGTCAGCAAGGATACAATCCTAAAGGGTCGGATTATTGAAAGATCATTAATTAACTTATTAATGCATAATGTGGTAGGCCCCTCTTTTGAAGGCGACGTTACCCTCGGCTAAGCAGTCTGAGTCAGCAGGGATACTGTCCTAAGTAGCCGGGTTAAAGTTTTAATAGTAGTTTAACTTATGAGGGGGCCAAAGAGTTTAGACCCCCGCCATCCAATACCTTTGGGTATTGAAGGAGGTCCTACTAAATTTGACCCAGGTCCTTTGCAGGATATATACACTGAACAATGGCAAGACTTTTACCAAACCGTTCCCTTAACCCCCGACCAGGTAGCCAACATACCTCCATATAGACCGTGGAGATATGAATGGTGAAAATTGTCACACCCCCAAAATCCACACGCGGAGTACCACCGCTTGGAGGCCTGACATGACCAGGATCAAGCCACCAATCATATCGAGCATAACATCTAATATTAAAAGTAGTTAATGTAATTCATCACGACATGATTGATGTTCAACAAAACGTAAATTAAGTAGCGGAAGCATAATATAAAAACCCAAAGTAAAGTTATAAGTTCCATTGTTTATCATAACGTCTACGATCCGTATCCCACAACGACCTGCTCCTCCTTGTGCAAGTTCCATAAGTACCTAAGGTCCTGCAAGGCATGCAGCAGAGAGTCAACAACTAGTTGAGCGAGTTCACAGTTAATAGTTCAGTAATAGTATAGCGTGAGTAGTAGTATATTCGTTCGTTATGTCAGGTATCGTATTAGTTTCCATCGCGGCCTCCCAGGCAGGTATGCGAAGATATTAGGGGATGTTTTTCCCAAGTATTCTAGACTAGGTTTATTTGTATCGCGGCCTCCCAGGCAGGTGTGCGAGGATTAGTACATTTAGTTCGCGGCCTTCCTATGGCAGGTGTGCGAAGTCAGTCATAATATCGCGGCCAACCCTTGGCAGGTGTGCGAAGATTAGTTCAATAAGTGTTACTAGTCTAGCCGTATCTTATCGTTAGGTTCTATCATCTGAGTATATACAATAAGTCATCCAATCCCATTCCCACCCGGGAACCCCATGCCTTGGCTGTGTGAACTCACCTTGGTTTGCTCGGCAGATACACAGAAAGTAAATCAAGCTATATGGTGATCAACCACGTCCTAGCATGGTTATCATACAAGTCAGGTTCGTATTCGAATATAGCACGTATGTTCTACACATAATGTACACAAGTATAATCATGGCAATTCACGTATGGGCATTAGCAGGAACAGTTACGTAAATAACGAAGTCCAAGTATCCGGCCCAATTGATTGGGCTCGTAACAGTGAAAGTCCAATAGTGTGCAAGTGTTCACGGTCTCGAGTCGAGACTAACGATCTCGAGTCGAGACTAGTCGGTCTCGAGGTGTACTGGTTTTGGGGTCTCGAGTCGCAACAAAGGTGGTCTCGAGTTGTCATGGTCTGGTCGAGACTACACGGTCTCGATTCGCAACCGGACCCGCAACCGTGGTCTCGAGTTGTGCTGTTCTGTGCCGGTAATGTGGTCTCGAGTCGAGACTAAGGGTTCTCGACTCGCAATCCGTGTCGAGACAAAGTGTAACAGATTTCCTTAGTTAATCAGTAACAATCATTCCGTAATTTCAGCTAACAAGTTAGCAGTTTCGAAAAATCAGATCAAATCGATAATCATTCCATATTCAAACACATTCATAACATCTTCATCGCCCACAAGAACAGTAACCATCGAAATCATCATTCACACATAAACCGAATTATTTAACTATCATGCAACCTAAATCTTAATTGCAAAACACAATCATCACAGCTGGTTAACAAGCATATATTCGGACCACTTTACAACAAGAACAATAACAATAACAGTAGCCTCCGATCCGGTTATCATGCATTCATAATATCATACAATATATGATCCGAGTCACTAGTATAAACCCTAATCGATCATGTAATCCGATTAACAATAATATCATCACATAGCCACACATATTAAACATGAAATCAGTAAACATACACTAACCGGATCCGAAGATTAAAAACCCGTAAGGTCTCGAGTTGCAAGAGAGTTGTCGCCGGCTTCAAGAGAGAGAAAAGGAGGGTGTGTAGGGTTTGTGAACTTGTGTATGTTTTGTAAAAAAAATGTGAGATGTTTACAACACCTCATGTGTTATGCGATTAGGGGGATGGGCCGAACCCATCTTTGGGTTGCCTCTTGGTCTCGAGTCGGCCAAACATACATGGGCCGAGTGGGTTGTGTAATTGGATAAATGTTCGGTTCATGTAAAAAAAAATATACACAATCACATATCACATAATCACGCATTCATTCAATTAGTAAAGTTCACATAAACACGTAACGTTACACAAAAGTAGGTTCGAAATACGAGTTGTCACATTATCCCCAACTTAGAAGAAATTTCGTCCCGAAATTTGGTACGCACTCACTGAGGAGGCTATGTAGGTTATATCGTTCACTGGTTTTCCTGGGGTGTCACATCCTCCCCCCGTTGATCTGGAATTTCGTCCCGAAATTCCGCAGTAGTAGCTTCTGCTTCAGTAGTGGTTGCATTGGTTCCGAATAACTGGGGATACTTTTCTGTCATCTGGTCTTCGCGTTCCCAGGTGTACTCTGGGCCACGCTTGGAGTTCCAACGAACTTGGACAAGAGGGATTCTCTTGTGTTTGAGGACCTTAACATCCCGGTCCATGACTTCTACAGGTTCCTCGACGAAGTGCAACTGTTCGTCGATAGTGAGCTCTTTCAAAGGAATTACGAGGGTCTCATCTGACAAGCATTTCTTCAGATTCGACACATGGAATACGTTGTGAACTGCCCCAAGTTCAGCTGGTAGGTTTAGCTTGTAGGCCACTTTGCCTATCTTCTCAATGATCTCGAACGGTCCGACATACCGCGGATTTAGTTTGCCCCGTTTGCCAAAACGAACCACACCCTTCCAGGGTGAGACTTTGAGTAAAACCCGGTCCCCGAACTGAAATTCCAGTGGCTTCCTACGCTTATCCGCGTAGCTTTTCTGACGGTCGTGAGCTGCCGCCATACGTTGCCGTATATGCGCAATCTTTTCCGTGGCGTCCACTACAATCTCTGGACCCGTGATCTGACTATCCCCCACCTCTGCCCAACAGAGAGGTGACCGGCATTTACGTCCGTACAATGCCTCGAATGGAGCGGCTTGTATGCTGGTGTGATAGCTGTTATTATACGAAAACTCCACCAAAGGGAGATGCTTTTCCCAGCCGTTGCCGAAATCAATAACACATGCCCGAAGCATGTCTTCAAGAGTTTGGATCGTTCGCTCTGACTGCCCATCCGTCTGAGGGTGATACGCTGTGCTCATGTCTAACCGTGAGCCGAAAGATTTATGCATCGCTTGCCATAGCTCTGACGTGAATCGTGCATCCCGATCCGAAATGATGGAGGTGGGCACCCCGTGCCTCGAAACAACTTCTTTAAGATAGATGTCTGCGAGAGTGGAGAACTTATCCGTTTCCTTTATAGCCAGAAAGTGTGCAGACTTGGTGAGTCGATCCACGATCACCCATATAGTATCATTCCCACGCTGGGATCTAGGTAGGCCTGTAACAAAATCCATGGAAATTTCTTCCTATTTCCATTGCGGTATCTTGGGTTGCTGAAGTAGGCCCGCTGGTTTCTGATACTCCACTTTGACTCTTGCACATGTCAAACACTTGCCAACGTAAGTAGCGATCTGGGCCTTCATGCTAGGCCACCAATAAGTAGTTCTGATGTCGTGGTACATTTTATCCGACCCTGGATGTACCGAGTAGCGAGACTTGTGTGCTTCATCCATCACAAGTTCCCGTAATCCGCCATAATGTGGGACCCAAATACGCCCTGTTACATAGTAGGCGCCGCCTTCCTTCTGTTCCATTCGTTGCCTTGAGCCGCGTAAGGCTTCAGCCTTGACGTTTTCGGGTTTCAATGCTTCTATCTGAGCAGTTCGTATCTGTGCAGGAAGACTGGACTGTATAGTGAGTTGCAAAGCTCGTACACGCCTAGGTGTAGTATCTTTCCGACTGAGGGCATCAGCCACAACATTGGCCTTGCCTGGATGGTACTTGATGGCGCATTCGTAATCATTCAGAAGTTCAACCCATCTTCGTTGACGCATGTTTAAATCCTTCTGCTTAAGGATATGCTCGAGACTCCTGTGATCGGTGTAAATTATGCACTTGGTACCGTACAGGTAGTGTCGCCATATCTTAAGCGCGAAAACAACAGCTCCCAGCTCTAAATCGTGCGTCGTGTAGTTCCGTTCGTGAACCTTGAGTTGGCGCGAAGCATAAGCAATGACCTTGTCACGCTGCATTAACACACATCCAAGACCCTGAATGGATGCATCACAATAAACCACGAAATCGTCCGTGCCCTCAGGCAATGAGAGGATAGGTGCACTGCAAAGTCTATCCTTCAAGTGCTGAAAAGCAGCTTCCTGAGTATTACCCCAACGGTAGGTGACACCCTTCTGTGTCAGTAGTGTAAGCGGCTGTGCGATCTTCGAGAAGTCTTTGATAAACCGTCTGTAGTATCCCGCCAAACCCAAGAATTGGCGGATTTCAGTGGGTGTACGCGGTGCAGGCCAGTTCCTGATCGAATCTACCTTGGATGGATCGACATGAATCCCATCCCTGTTCACCACATGGCCTAAGAAGTGGACTTCACGAAGCCAGAAGTCGCATTTGGAAAACTTGGCGTACAATTGCTCATTTCGAAGAAGTTCCAAAATCAATCGTAGGTGCTGTTCGTGCTCCTCTTGACTCTTGGAGTAAATCAGAATGTCATCGATGAAAACGATGACGAACTTGTCTAAGTACGGCTTGCACACCCTGTTCATCAGATCCATGAATACGACAGGCGCATTCGTTAACCCAAATGGCATGACCAGAAACTCGTAGTGACCGTAGCGAGTTCTGAATGCAGTTTTGGAGACGTCCTCATCCCGGACTCTCAGCTGATAATACCCTGACCTCAAGTCTATCTTGGAGTAGTAACTCGACCCCTGCAACTGGTCGAATAAGTCGTCTATACGCGGAAGAGGATAACGGTTCTTCACCGTCACCTTGTTGAGTTCACGGTAGTCGATGCACATCCTGAAAGTGCCATCCTTCTTTTTCACGAAAAGTACTGGAGCTCCCCAAGGCGATGAGCTTGGACGAATAAAGCCCTTTTCCAAGAGCTCTTGTAGCTGCTTCGACAGTTCTTCCAGTTCGGTTGGAGCTAAACGATACGGTGCGCGGGCTATTGGTGCTGCTCCAGGAGCTAACTCAATCTGGAATTCGACTTGGCGGTGAGGCGGTAACCCGGGTAAATCTTCAGGAAACACCTGAGGAAAGTCACGTACAACTGGAATATCCTCCAGCTTCTTTTCCTTTGCTGATGCGTCAGTGACCAGTGCCAGAATTGCAGTGTGCCCCTTTCGTAAACATTTCTGCGCCTTTAAGAAAGAGATGATGCCAACCACAGCACCGCTCTTGTCGCCTTGAACTTCGAGTGGTTCCTGACTAGAGCGAGGAATACGAATGATCTTTTCCTTGCATAAAATCTCTGCGTGATGTTGGGATAACCAATCCATGCCGATGACGACGTCGAAACTACCCAAAACTATGGGTATAAGATCAATCGTGAAGGTCTGACCAGCTAAGACGATGCTACAACCCTTGATTACATGTGCGGCTTCTACACTTTTACCATTCGCTAATTGTGCGACATGTTTGGTGTTTAGGGGTGTTGGTGTACGTTTTAACAATTTACTCATTTTCAAGGACATATAACTTGTATCAGCACCCGAATCAAATAAGACAGTAACATAAATATCGTCGAGAAGAAACTTACCCATAACCACATTGGGATCATTCATTGCGTCACCCCGACCTAGCACAAAAGCACGACCCCGAGCTCCGTTGCCATTGTTGTTGTTGTTTCCCCCGTTGTTGTTATTCCCATTGCCCTGGTTATTGTTGTTGTTGCGATTCTGGTTCTTGTTCAATTGAGGGCAATCACGTTTGAAGTGGCCTTCAGCCCCACACTGGAAACATCCCCGGTTTCCACGCTGTGGCTGCTGCTGCTGGTTCTGTGGAGCTGGCGGTGGGAGTTGCTGGTTCTGATTTGCTGGCCGTGAGCTTCTACAATCCTTAGCCTCATGACCCATCTTGAGGCATCTTTGACAGCGTTCCCTGCGACATCTTCCACTGTGGTGTTTGTTGCACCTACTACACCATGGGTGAATTCCCCGATATCCACCCTGCCCCTGACTGCCTGATGATTGCTGATTCGGACTCTGATAGTCATTTGTCTTGCGCTGCTGTGCTTGCGACTGAACAGCAACAGATCCCTTGCTGGAATCCCCCTCCCATTTTCTCTTGTTGTCACTGGGAGTAGCAGAAGTAGTGACAGCAGTAGTGGTAGCACTGATGCGTTTTGGCAGCTTGTTCTGTTCCACTGCCTGATCGGTGAGTCGATGAGCAAGACGCTGAATGTCTTGGATGTTGTCGAGGTTAGCCGACGTCACGTGGCTCTGAATCTCTGGCGCAAGCCCCTTGAGATACAACTCAATGCGCTTAACTGGAGGGTCCACCATCGTTGGACACAAGATGGCCAGTTCTTTTGATCGTTTCGTATAAGCCTCAATCTCTAACCCCGTCATCTTCAATTGGTATAACTCATCCTCCAACTTGTGGATGTCGTCTCGCGTGCAGTATTCTCGTTTGATCAGTTCTTTGAAATCTTCCCAGGGTGTGGCGTTAGCAGCTGCCAACCCTAGGATCTGAACTTGCGCGTTCCACCAGGTTAGCGCAATCCCTTCCAACGTGCCAGTGGCGTACTTGACCCTGCGAGCCTCAGGGCACTCACACATCTCAAATACCGACTCGAGCTTTTCAAACCAATGGAGGAGTCCCACTGCCCCCTCGGTGCCACTGAAAGTGCTTGGACGACAGTCCATGAAGTTCTTGAAAGTGCAGACAGGTTGGGGAGCGTTTTGACCTACTGGTGCAGCTGCAAGTGCCGCAGCTACTCGTTCATTGATAAGTGCCGTCAACTGGGCTTGAGTCATGTTCACACGTCCAGACATGATCTTCATAGTAAAAGTAGTGTAAGTGAGAAAGGTTCGCGAGTAGTGCGATGACAGAAGAGTGTAAGCACATAGGTGTTCTCATGTAGTGACGTATAGTAGGCAATGTAATCTAAGCATACTACGAGCGAAGTTCTATATAGTTCTAGCTAGCAGGTAATAAACATAAACCTTATTACCTAGGATGTTGAGTCTTGCACGTGGAGCGAAGGGTCGTTGTGGATCGTTGAGAGCACTGTTCTGGTCATAGTCTGGTTTTAATAAAAACGTTTTTCCCATATTAAAACCAAGTTCTCTATAACCAATGGCTCTGATACCAATCTGTCACACCCCCAAAATCCACACGCGGAGTACCACCGCTTGGAGGCGTGACATGACCAGGATCAAGCCACCAATCATATCGAACATAGCATCTAATATTAAAAGTAGTTAATGTAGTTCATCACGACATGATTGATGTTCAACAAAACGTAAATTAAGTAGCGGAAGCATAATATAAAAACCCAAAGTAAAGTTATAAGTTCCATTGTTTATCATAACGTCTACGATCCGTATCCCACAACGACCTGCTCCTCCTTGTGCAAGTTCCATAAGTACCTAAGGTCCTGCAAGGCATGCAGCAGAGAGTCAACAACTAGTTGAGCGAGTTCACAGTTAATAGTTCAGTAATAGTATAGCGTGAGTAGTAGTATATTCGTTCGTTATGTCAGGTATCGTATTAGTTTCCATCGCTGCCTCCCAGGCAGGTATGCGAAGATATTAGGGGATGTTTTTCCCAAGTATTCTAGACTAGGTTTATTTGTATCGCGGCCTCCCAGGCAGGTGTGCGAGGATTAGTACATTTAGTTTGCGGCCTTCCTATGGCAGGTGTGCGAAGTCAGTCATAATATCGCGGCCAACCCTTGGCAGGTGTGCGAAGATTAGTTCAATAAGTGTTACTAGTCTAGCCGTATCTTATCGTTAGGTTCTATCATCTGAGTATATACAATAAGTCATCCAATCCCATTCCCACCCGGGAACCCCATGCCTTGGCTGTGTGAACTCACCTTGGTTTGCTCGGCAGATACACAGAAAGTAAATCAAGCTATATGGTGATCAACCACGTCCTAGCATGGTTATCATACAAGTCAGATTCGTATTCGAATATAGCACGTATGTTCTACACATAATGTACACAAGTATAATCATGGCAATTCACGTATGAGCATTAGCAGGAACAGTTACGTAAATAACGAAGTCCAAGTATCTGGCCCAGTTGATTGGGCTCGTAACAGTGAAAGTCCAATAGTGTGCAAGTGTTCACGGTCTCGAGTCGAGACTAACGATCTCGAGTCGAGACTAGTCGGTCTCGAGGTGTACTGGTTTCGGGGTCTCGAGTCGCAACAAAGGTGGTCTCGAGTTGTCATGGTCTGGTCGAGACTACATGGTCTCGAGTCGCAACCGGACCCGCAACCGTGGTCTCGAGTTGTGCTGTTCTGTGCTGGTAATGTGGTCTCGAGTCGAGACTAAGGGTTCTCGACTCGCAATCCGTGTCGAGACAAAGTGTAACAGATTTCCTTAGTTAATCAGTAACAATCATTCCGTAATTTCAGCTAACAAGTTAGCAGTTTCGAAAAATCAGATCAAATCGATAATCATTCCATATTCAAACACATTCATAACATCTTCATCGCCCACAAGAACAGTAACCATCGAAATCATCATTCACACATAAACCGAATTATTAAACTATCATGCAACCTAAATCTTAATTGCAAAACACAATCATCACAGCTGGTTAACAAGCATATATTCGGACCACTTTACAACAAGAACAATAACAATAACAGTAGCCTCCGATCCGGTTATCATGCATTCATAATATCATACAATATATGATCCGAGTCACTAGTATATACCCTAATCGATCATGTAATCCGATTAACAATAATATCATCACATAGCCACACATATTAAACATGAAATCAGTAAACATACACTAACCGGATCCGAAGATTAAAAACCCGTAAGGTCTCGAGTTGCAAGAGAGTTGTCGCCGGCTTCAAGAGAGAGAAAAGGAGGGTGTGTAGGGTTTGTGAACTTGTGTATGTTTTGTAAAAAAAAATGTGAGATGTTTACAACACCTCATGTGTTATGCGATTAGGGGGATGGGCCGAACCCATCTTTGGGTTGCCTCTTGGTCTCGAGTCGGCCAAACATACATGGGCCGAGTGGGTTGTGTAATTGGATAAATGTTCGGTTCATGTAAAAAAAATATACACAATCACATATCACATAATCACGCATTCATTCAATTAGTAAAGTTCACATAAACACGTAACGTTACACAAAAGTAGGTTCAAAATACGAGTTGTCACAAAAATCTTTTATTTTATATAGACAGTAAAATAATGCCAAGACACCACGGACAAACGATAAGGAAGAATCACCTTCAACATAAGAAACTAGTAATTAAAGTCATTATTACAAAACCAATTAAAAAGTGCAAAAGATTAAAAATAAAAAGTATTACACTAAACACTTGTCTTAAGCAAGTGATGTAAGAGACTTAGGCAAACATGGCCTTTGATTGTCAAGAACTCTTACGATCAATCTTGGATCCCGAGACGACTCACACACTCTATGATGGACAATGGATGATGGTGGTGGATGATGGTGTTATGGTGGTGCTGGGTGGTGGGTGAAGTGTGAGAGAGGTGGTGTGCCAAGGGATGAGTTGAAATGGCTCCAAGCACTCCTATTTATAGGCTGAACAAAATCCTGGGCACGGCCCCGTGTCTGCTGGGCACGGCCCCGTGCCTGTCTGACACTCTCTTTCTTCATTAATTGTAATTCGCAATTACAATAAATGCGCCTGCAGCACTCTGACCACGCCCCCGTGTCCGCTGGGCACGGCCCCGTGGTGGGCAGTAGAAGCTTCTATAGGTTTGTCTTTTCTGCTGCTTCTTGGGCACGGCCCCGTGCTCGCTGAGCACGGGGCGTGTTCAGTTTTCTGACTTCTTTGTTTTGCTTGGGAAGTTTCTGTCGGGAGCGTCGGCATATCACTTTTGTTCCTTTTCTTGTAATTATGTTAGATTTTGCTGTCTATTTGTTTCTTTTGTTATTTTGAGCTCATTTAATCCTGAAAATACAAAAGGGAGACAAAAACATACTTTTTCCAACATTAGTACTTAAAAAAGGTTAGTTTTAAGCCATTATTGATGTAATTTATATGTTGCATTTTGTGCACATCAAATACCCCCACACTTGAATCTTTGCTTGTCCTCAAGCAAAACTCTTTATAATGTGGCTTTATTCACTCGCAAATGGAATGGGTAGAAGAGAAGGTTTTTGGACTTGTCATCGAGTGTCGGGATTTTCCAAGATCGGTTAGGTTTTATTTTTATTTATTTACGATCCTATTCGTCATGTTTTATTAAAAACATTTCATAAGATAAATTATTTATTAGGCATAACATACCTCTTTAAAATTCCATTTATATACAAGTTCACATACCTCACGGGGGAAATCACTCACACTCGGCCGAAGGTGTTTTTTTTAGTGAATCACTCGAGAGCGGCATGGAACTTACTCCTACCATAAGCTTGCCAAGCAATCAATCCTCCTCCTTTTTAACTTTATACCTTTGTAAATATCAAGAGGACTTTTTGGGTGATGGGTTAGGCTTGGGCTAAAGGTGGGTGGTTGGGTTAGTGGTTAGTAGAAAAGGGCGAAAGGCGTAAAAAGCGTCGGTTTTCGTAAAACATTTTGTTTTTGTGACTTTTTGTTTTCAATGAAGTATTTATTCAAACAAGCCTTTGTTTGAGGAGCTTGGTTTGTTTATTTCCAACTTCATCATCATTATATATATATATATATATATATATATATATTTAGGAAGTCACACGAAAACCGAGCTTTGTTACTAAAATAAAGGGTTAAAAATGAAAAAGGGGTTTTGGTGGGTAAAAGGGTTTTGGGATAAGAAATGAAAAGGTTTAGGCTCAAAGGGGTTAACTAGGGGGAATTTTTGGGAAGGTGAAAAAAATGAAAATAATGGTGTTGAAAGAAAAAGGGGTTAGTCCTAATGCCTCCATCATTTACTTACTTGGGTTTAAGTTGGTAAGGACCGGGAATGAATTGTCGTGGCAAGTTCTAGAGTCGTAAGAACCAAGCGACTATTCACACAAGAAACGAAAAATGAGCATTTAGTGTAAAGATGTATATTTGTATGCTCAATAAAGGCTCAAAACTCATTTTTGGGGGAATGGGTTTTTATGTGATCAAGTATATATAATCAAATTTTAACTAAGCTTGTCATGCCGTTTCATAATTTTCTTATGTTGGTTCTTTTTATCACAACGCTATTGGTTGTAAACTTATAAAAATATAACCTTGTTAGACTTTGAATTCCCAACTTAAACTTAGACAAGTAAAAAAAATGAAAATTTTTGAAAAAATTTGGGGTGATTAGCGGTTCCAATAGAGTTTTGTGTAAGGCTTGTTATTAGGACTTGCAAAATTCAAGGTTTTAGCATCCCCCCACACTTAATTTACACATTGTCCTCAATGTGTCCCCAAAACAAGTTTTTAGGTTGATTGAATGTGTAAAATGATGTTAAAAGCAAAATTTTATGTTACTAGCAGTCTGGACACGACCCCGTGTTCAACTGCCAGTAATGAAAACTTACAGAAGATGGACACGGGGGTGTGTTGGCTGGGTACGACCCCATGTCTGGCAAAAATCTGCAGAAAAATAAACAAACAGCAGGCCTGGGAGGTGGGCACGGGGGCGTGTCGGCTGGACACGACCTCGTGTGGACAATCTGCAAGGCTGAAAAATAGGTTTCTTTTTTTGGTTTTCCTGTCCTGGCTTTAGTAGCACTAATGTTTAGCACTCTAAGCCTCGTTTGTACCTGTTTTATCAGTAAATACCACACCAAACAATACCAAACGTCCTAAATTACCACATCAAACATCCAAACCATCAAGTTAAAAGTAAAAACAAAAGCAGAAAATAAAAATAAGTTAGGGAAAGTAAATTGTTCAACACTTCGGCACGCAGGCCGGAAATTGTTTGATAGAAAGGGAAATTAACCTGTGGGCTCACCAACCATCCACTCCTACTCCTTCTTCACCCTCCTAGTCCATGTCTTCATCACTGTCATCACCTCCTCCCCCATGACCCGCCATATACTCCCGGATGCTCCCGATGTCATTTTGGATATCGGTGATGTTTCTTTCAATGGCTCCGACCCGGTGGTATGTGTTGTTGGCAAGGTTGTAGGTGTTCCTGGTGCACATAAGGTTTTCCTGCAAAAGATCATGTAAACTTTGAAGGCTAGGAAAACGACCTCCTTGTGAGGAGGACTGCCCCGGGTCACCGTGGGGTTGGTACTGGTATATTGGGGAGGTGGAGCGTGAAGGACTAGCGCCTCTTGCGGGTTCCATGGATGACCTTGCATCCTTTGAAAGCTCATCGATCCATCTTCCGCCTCATAGATTAGGTTCATGGCGCGGCAAATGTGCACATCGACCCGCCCCGACCATGGGCTTCTTTCAAAAGACCTAGGAATGCGCGTGAAGTGCTTGAAGAGGCGGTACACCCATCCCCCATAGAAGATAGGGGTTGGTGCATGAGCAAGCCGGTTCAGATGCATGTTTCGGAGTAGGAGGAATGGAACATCGAGGGGTCTTTGGTTGTGGATGCAGTGAAGGACTACCAAATCTCTTAACCCAACAACGCCGCTGCTGTCATGTCTTTGACTAAGAGAGTAAGTGAGGAGCCTATGAATGTAGCGATAAAGCGGATCCCTCAGCTTAGTACTCTTAGTGCTGCTCGGATTGTAAAACCCATCACAAATCTGAGCCCATGCGGCTTGGCGTTCATTTTCATCCAGTTCTCACAATCCCCCGATGTTTTCTTCATTTCCCGAATCCTCCTTCGTATACAACCCCACTATTGCCCCGAATTGCGCCATAGAAATTGAGTATCTCGTCCCACCACATCAAAATGCAACCCCCTCATTGTCAAACGGGTCACACCTTGAAGTGAAGGTGAAAGTACTGTAGAACTCCAAAGTGCATTGATGCACTGATCGAAGTCGAGTGGTTAGGGCAACACTCAGTGGTCCGGTAACGAGGTTGTTGAACCGGTCAAGTTGGTTCACCATGGTCAAGAGATCCGTACATGCTTGCCTTGGGTATTCTTCGGGTCTTGTTTGAAGCATGTCATATCTGGCCCTAGCATCGAGTTCATTTGCGTTGAATCTTGTGAACTTTGCCGACATCTGAAAGAATACACCAAAAGTTAGCATGGAACAGTGAGGTTTTCGAAAAAACTGCAAACAGTGAGCTGGACACGGCCTCGTGCTCAGCGGGCACGACCCCGTGTCCAGGCGTCTGTTACTCAAAAATTTCATTTTTCGACCCGGTCCCGAAAATCTGAAAATTTTTGGCCAAGTATGTGTGGTTTCCCCCGAAATGAAACCCCATGTGCTGTTTTTCCCAAAACAAACCGTTTACCCCTTCAATTTTATCTTTTTCAGTTCAAAAACGAGGGTTTGAGGTTTTTGTGAGAAATCGGGCAAATCTATCAACAATACAAGTGTATTTACTTCCCATTATACTAATCTAAACTAATGCTAACAGATTATTTCAAAAATTTGAGGTTCGATCTGGATGAACTTCAAGAACCCTAGATTTTCCCCCAAATTTTTGATGTTTTACTACATGCAAGTAACTAATCTAACTACTAATGATGATAGAATCATACCTTGATGTTGTTAGAACGAGAAGAGACGTCGAAAATCTGTGGAAAATCGCCCGGACCAGAGCGTTTTTCGGGGAAACGGGGCGTGTGGAATGGTGTAACTGATGTGAAAAGAGGGTTTTATCCCGACAGTTGCGCAGAAACGGCCCCGTGTCCAGTTGACACAGCCCCGTGTCCAGTTGACACGACCCCGTGCCAAGCAAAGTTTTTGATTTTTTTAGTGCTCGTGTGAGTGCCCATTTTTCCCAAAAACATGGTTAGAAGACTTACCGGTTTCGATGTGTACTCACTTGTTCGTAACATACCAGGTATGATGTGGATGCTTTTTATTCGTTGACCGTTTGAAGCGAGACCTCTTCTTCCTCATCCTCAATGGATCCTCGATAGAGCTTTAGCCGTTGGCCATTGACTTTGAATGGAATTCCATTTCGGGATTTAATTTCTACTACATCGTGAGGAAAAATATGGGTGATGGAAAAAGGTCCTGACCACCTAGATTTTAGCTTACCCGGAAATAATCGAAGTTGTGAATTAAACAATAGAACTTGGTCTCCTACTCGAAATTCATTAGGCTTAATGTATTTGTCGTGTAAATTTTTCATTCTTTCCTTATAAATTTCTGAGTTAGAATATGCATAATTCCTTAGTTCATCTAATTCATTCATTTGACAAAATCGAGTTTTACCTGCAATTTCTAAATCTAGGTTCACATTTTTTATTGCCCAGTAGGCTTTGTGAGCTATTTCTACTGGCAAATGAAAACTTTTTCCATAGACGAGCTTATATGGGGTTGTGCCTATAGTGGTTTTATAAGCAGTTCGAAAGGCCCATAAAGCATCATCTAATTTATCAGCCCATTCCTTTTTATTTAAACCTACGGTTTTTTCAAGTATTCGTTTTAAACCTCTGTTAGTCACTTCGGTTTGTCCGTTTGTTTGAGGGTGATATGCTGTTGAGACCCGGTGATAGACCCCATATCTTGTTAAGATTTTTTCGAGTTGGTGATTGCAAAAATGGGTACCTCTATCACTTATTAATGCTTTAGGTGTTCCAAAACGAGAGAATAATTTTTTCAGAAATCTTACCACTACTCTTCCATCGTTTGTTAGAAGTGCCTCGGCCTCGACCCATTTAGACAAGTAATCGACTGCCACAAGTATATATTTGTTTCCTTTTGACGGTGGGAAGGGTCCCATGAAATCGAGTCCCCACACATCAAAAATTTCACAAACAAGAATGCCATTTTAAGGCATTTCGTTTTTGGAAGAAATATTACCTGATCTTTGGCAAGCATCACATGTCTTTACAAGATTTTGCGCATCTTTGTAAATGGTCGGCCAATAAAATCCTGAATCAAATACCTTTCATGTGGTACTAGCGGCACCATGATATCCCCCATATGGACCTTCATGACAATGGCGGAGAATTCTTCGTGCTTCGCTGCCATGTACGCACCTTCGGATGAGTTGGTCGGCACACATTTTGAAAAGATAAGGGTCTTCCCAAAAGTAATGCTTTACATCAGCAAAGAACTTCTTTCTTTGGTGATGTGGCCATCCTTTGGTGACTATGCTGCTAGCTAAGTAGTTAGCGTAGTCGGCATACCATGGTTCTTGTCTACTTTCCACCATTTCCAGGGACTCTGTTGGGAATTTTTCGTTGAACAATTCGTCCCTGGTTGCCTCCAAAGCTGGGTCTTCTAGGCGTGAAAGATGATCTGCCGCAGTGTTTTCTGCTCCTCTTTTGTCTTTGATTTCAATATCAAATTCTTGTAGGAGTAGAATCCACCTGATCAAACGGGGTTCGGCGTCTTCTTTCTTGAAGAGGTATCGGATAGCTGCATGATCTGTATAGACTACAGTTTTAGAAAGAACGAGGTAAGAACGAAATTTATCAAAAGAAAATACCACAACTAGTAATTCTTTTTCAGTGGTTGTGTAATTTTGTTGTGCATCATTAAGTTTTTTACTAGCATAATAAATTGGGTGGAAATGCTTTTCTTTTCTTTGTCCCAAGACTGCTCCAACAGCAAAGTCACTTGCATCACACATGATTTCGAAAGGTAATTTCCAATCGGATGCTATCATGATAGGTGCATTGACTAGCATTTCCTTGAGGGTTAGAAACGCTTGATTGCATTCCTTGTCAAAGATGAAAGGCGCATCATTTTCAAGTAATTTTGTTAGAGGTCTTGAAATTTTTGAAAAGTCTTTGATAAACCTTCTATAAAATCCGGCATGCCCTAAGAAACTTCTGATTGCTCTAACGTAGGATGGTGGAGGTAATCGAGAAATTGTGTCAATTTTTGCTCGATCAACTTCCATTCCCTCGCTCGAGATTTTGTGACCGAGTACTATTCCCTCTGTTACCATAAAATGGCATTTTTCCCAGTTAAGGGCGAGGTTAGTTTCCTCACATCGGGATAGCATTCGTTCGAGGTTATCGAGGCATTGGTCGTATGAATCTCCAAAGATAGAAAAGTCGTCCATGAAGACTTCCATTGTCTTTTCTATCATATCATGGAAAATGGCCACCATGCAACGTTGGAATGTTGCAGGTGTATTACATAGACCAAATGGCATGCGTCGATAAGCGAAAGTTCCGTAGGGACATGTGAAAGTCGTCTTTTCTTGGTCTTCAGGTGCTATTGGAATTTGAAAGTAACCTGAAAAGCCATCCAAGAAACAGTAAAATTTATGACCGGATAGTCGTTCTAACATTTGATCAATGAAGGGCAAAGGAAAGTGGTCTTTCCTTGTTGCTTCATTTAATCGTCTATAATCTATACATACTCTCCATCCTGTGACGGTTCTCGTTGGTATTAATTCATTATTTTCATTTGTTATTACCGTCATACCTCCTTTCTTTGGAACTACTTGGACGGGACTTACCCATGGACTATCTGAGATAGGATAAATAAGTCCGGCGTCAAGGAGTTTGATGACCTTATTTTTAACCACTTCTTGCACATTGGGATTTACTCTACGTTGTGGTTGTATTACCGTTTTGTAGTCATCGTTCATTAACATTTTGTGCGTGCACATGGAAGGACTTATTCCTTTAATATCTACAAGCTTCCAAGCGATCGCATTTTTATGTTTTCTTAGAAGTTTAATTAATTTTTCTTTTTCTAAGCTACTTAATTTAGATGAAATAATTACAGGTAATTTACCATCTTTGTCTAGAAAAGCATATTCCAAACCTTTTGGGAGTTCTTTGAGCTCAATGGGTGGGTCTTTAGGAGACTCCTTATTTTGTGGCTCATCTAAATCAAGAACTTTAAAGTTTTGTTCTATGGCGACCTCTTCTTCAACAAAGTGGTCAACTTTTTCACTTGTATCGGGTGGCTCATCTTCATCTTCAATTAGGGGGTCATTATTGCCAAAAGGATATTTCATTGAACGCTCAATATCTATGCTCCTTTTGAATGCCCCTAATTGAAGAGGTAGATTATTAGACTTCCAGTTTTTCAAAGCTTCATGAGTTTTTACAAAAGGTCTTCCCAACACTAGAGGAGTGTCATCGAGGATGACAAAGTCGGTTGGAATAACCAATTGATCTGTTCGAACCAAGATATCCTCAACTACACCGATTGATTTTATAACTTTCTGATTGGATAGAAAAATGGGTATTTGAAGTGGAGCAAAATCACTAATACCTAATTTTTCGAAAATGTAATTGGGCATTATGTTAACACAAAGATCTTTATCAATGGTGACATTACTAATAAATGAATTTTGGAAAAAACATGGAACCGGTGTAATGTTAATTTCAAAAGGATCTTCTTTTATTAGCGAGGTTTGATCATTAGTTAACTTAACACTTACCATTTCTTCAATTTTAGTGTTAGTGTTTAGCTCTTTTAAAAACTTAGCATGAGTTGGTACTAAACAATGATTTTCGAAAGAAGGTGACAACAGATTAATTTCTTCAAAATTAGACTCTTCTTGAATTTTAACGTTATCGGCCTCACCTTTTTCGTTGTTTTTCACTTATTTGTTCTTCCATTTTTAACTCTTCAACTATCGTTTCTTTATTTAATCTTTCTCTTGCGCGGGACTCCTCTTCCCTTGCGTGAGATTCTTTTATGCAACGTTCGATAGTTTTAAGTTTTTCTATTATCCTATCGGCTATGTCAGTGATAGAGTAAGGATCGGGATCCTCAAAGCTTGAATCCGGTTGTTCGATCCTTAGTTCCTCATAGTACCCATATGAAGTAGATGGTTCACACCATTGTTCCTCATTGTAAGTATATGATGGATAAGGGTCGAAATTTTGTTCTTCATAGTACTCATATAAGGTGGGTTGTTCACGCCATGGTTCCTCATAATAAGTATATGAAGGTGGTGGCTCATATTTTGACTCCTCAAAGTATGAGTATGAAGGCTCATACCTTGGTTCATCAAAATATGAGTATGAGGGAGAAGGTTCATACCTTTGGTCTTCATAAGATGTGTATGAAGTCGATGGCTCGTACCTGGGCTCCTCATAATAGTTGTATGAATTGGATGGTTGAAACAAGTTACAATATTGTACCGAGTGCGGGTTTCCACAATTAGTGCAATAGTCTCTCATGTAATCATCATCCTCATAGGTGTAGTTGTAGCCTCCTGAGTATTGATCCATGGGGATCACTCAACAAACCACAACTGAGTCTCGGGACCAGAAAACAAAAACGAAGACGGAAACAGAGGCTGGACACGGCCCCGTGTTCAGTGGACACGGCCCCGTGTTCAGGGTCTGTATCTGGGCGTTTTAATTAAAGTTACTGATCTCGTTGAGCACGGGGGCGTGTTCAATGAGCACGGCCCCGTGTTTAGACTCTGTTTCTGGGTATCTAACTAAAAATATGCAGCACGGCCCCGTGTTCAGGCTACTGTAAATGCAAACTAAACTAAAATGCAGAAAAAATGTGCGCGCGGTTTAAAAAGGTTTTGAAAAACTGATTAGGTCGTCAATTTTAAGCTTTCTTAAAATCCTTGTGTCCCCGGCAACGGCGCCAAAAACTTGATGTGCATGTTAGTGTGTATATGTTTTAGGTATATATTTTAAGCCCTTTTTACACTTTTTAGCCAAGTTTTAAATTTATAAGACACGTTATTTACTAACACTAAGCACACATATGGGCAAGTGCACCCACCGTGGACGTAGTATAGTGTTGGTAAGATACCGAGGTCGTCCAAGGACACAAGAGCTTTTAGTACCGGTTTATCCTCAACGTCTAATCAAATCAAAATGTTAGAAAAAGATTTTTAAACTAAGAAAATAAAACTAACTAAAATGCTGAAAATAAAAATAAAAGTAAAAACAGATAGACAAGATGAATCACTTGGATCCGACTCGTGTGTTAGTGTAACCTTTGATTATTTTCGCACTTTTGCACTTGTTTAAGAGATTATCTTAGTTATTGTAGTAGGCCCCTCTTTTGAAGGTGACGTTACCCTCAACCCAGTAGTTTGAGTCAGCAAGGATACAATCCTAAAGGGTCGGATTATTGAAAGATAATTAATTAAGTTATTAATGCATAATGTGGTAGGCCCCTCTTTTGAAGGCGACGTTACCCTCGGCTAAGTAGTCTGAGTCAGCAGGGATACAGTCCTAAGTAGCCGGGTTAAAGTTTTAATTGTAGTTTAACTTATGAGGGGGTCAAAGAGTTTGGACCCCCGCCATCCAATACCTTTGGGTATTGAAGGAGGTCCTACTAAATTTGACCCAGGTCCTTTGCAGGATCTATACACTGAACAATGGCAAGACTCTTACCAAACCGTTCCCTTAACCCCCGACCAGGTAGCCAACATACCTCCATATAGACCGTGGAGATATGAATGGTGAAAATCTTTTATTTTATATAGACAGTAAAATAATGCCAAGACACCACGGACAAACGATAAGGAAGAATCACCTTCAACATAAGAAACTAGTAATTAAAGTCATTAATACAAAACCAATTAAAAAGTGCAAAAGATTAAAAATAAAAAGTATTACACTAAACACTTGTCTTCAGCAAGTGATGTAAGAGACTTAGGCAAACATGGCCTTTGATTGTCAAGAACTCTTACGATCAATCTTGGATCCCGAGACGACTCACACACTCTATGATGGACAATGGATGATGGTGGTGGATGATGGTGTTATGGTGGTGGTGGGTGGTGGGTGAAGTGTGAGAGAGGTGGTGTGCCAAGGGATGAGTTGAAATGGCTCCAAGCACTCCTATTTATAGGCTGAACAGAAGCCTGGGCACGGCCCCGTGCCTGTCTGACACTCTCTTTCTTCATTAATTGTAATTTGCAATTACAATAAATGCGCCTGCAACACTCTGACCACGCCCCCATGTCCGCTGGGCACGGCCCCGTGGTGGGTAGTAGAAGCTTCTATAGGTTTGTCTTTTCTGCTGCTTCTTGGGAAGATGCTGTCGGGAGGGCCGGCATATCACTTTTGTTCCTTTTCTTGTAATTATGTTAGATTTTGCTGTCTTTTTGCTTCTTTTATTATTTTGAGCTCATTTAATCCTGAAAATACAAAAGGAAGACAAAACATACTTTTTCCAATATTAGTACTAAAAAAGGGTTAGTTTTAAGCCATTATTGATGTAATTTATATGTTGCATTTTGTGCACATCATGACATCTAGTTATATTCAGATTTAAGCAATGCACGCCTAAACTGAGATAACGGACATCCATCAAGCTCAAAAAGAAAACTTGTGTTTCCCATAGTCACAAACAATTGCGGTTTGTATTTCGCATAGCCACCGTCTCCGTAGTAAAAAACGGTTGCGGTTTGTACATTCAATCTTCAATACTTCATTAAAATACCACTAGTAGAAGAACCCGACACGTCTTCATGTTACGGAGAATGTTCTCGAAATTGAAGGAAAAGGAGTAAAAAAGATGAATTAAGGCATGCATTGTTTAAATCTGAATCAGTTGTTAGGGTTTCGTTTCTTCATGCTCCAACTAAACCCTTGAATCCCAATGTTTCTCTAAAAATATTCATTGCACATTCAATATTCATTGTCCAATAGAACTATTTGTGTATGCATTCTGTTGGTACTGAACAACAGAATCAGGTTCACAAAACAAGGATCGTTCTAATAGATTAAAGAGAATAAACCCTCGTTTCTTCATCTTCATCTTCAAGAACAATGATGAACAGATTGATCGTTCTAGGGTTGTCAGAAAGAGAAAAGGAAGCTATTATTTCAGTTATTTCTGTTGATCCACAAATTCCAACAAATTATGTCTGTCTGAACCAACCAAAATCCACAAATTCCAACAGTTTCTCCGTTGCTAATTTCTCCACTCACCGTGAAATCGAACAGTTTCTTCGTAGATTCCGCCCGGTTTCAAAGCCAGTTGAGGATTACGAGTGTTCTAGACTCGTTCAAACTATGTGACATGTGTCTATTCCAGTGGTCCCGATACTATTTGTATATGCATTCTTTTGGAGAACTTATCGTGTGTTGCAGTTTGGAAAGATGACCGAATAGAGATTTGAATAACAAACTGTGGAGAACTTGTTTGCGTTATCCATCAACATAAGCCAAAATACTCTAAAATTAACAAGGCGGTCTCTTTGTTGCGTACTGGTTATTGAAAAGATTTGCTGAAATCGAAGAAAAGAGTAAAAAAGATGAATTGAGGCGTACATTAGGAACAAGAAGTCCAACAATCCGTTCATTATCTGATGTTGTCTAAAACAATATGAATGCACGCAATGAATTTGACAACTTTGGGTATATTCGAAACCAACTAAAATACATTGGGTATATTCGAAACCAACTAAAATACGTTACAACACGTTAAAATACGCTAAAAATACCCTAACTTACGTTAAAATACGCTAACTTACGTTACAATACGTTAAAATACGCAAAAATACTCTATAATAGGTTAAAATAAGCAAAAATACGTTAGAATACACTCAAATACGTCAGAAATACTATTAAATACGCAACAATATGTTAGAATACGTCAAAATACGCAAAAATACATCAAAGTACGCGACTAACGATATTTCCACACACGTATACATATAATGCGACACTATGGAGTACAAGTGGATTTCAAACAAAACTGTACGTAATCATAGAATACGATATTCGCACGCAACCGAACGGCACTGAAACGACTTATGTTGAAGGTATACGTAATAAAACGACAAAATATGCGAAAGTTCGGTAAAAAACGAGACGTATACGTGTCGAACCGAGGGAAACTCGATAACACTAAATTTGAAATAATGCCATATACGATCGTATAGGCCTATGTTGTATTGTATATCAGCTTAATACGAATCGTATAGGCCTATACGATTCGTATTAAACTTTGAATTTTCTCAAAAATACCCCTGAATTTATCAGAAAACCAGGGGTATTTGTAAGGACCTGCAAAAATGTCCCAAAACTCTTCGTAAGTGAAAACCCGAACCCCTAAAACCCTAAATCCCATTAAAAATCAAGAAAATAAAAATTTATTAGTTGGTCGCGGGCCGCGTATGAGTTAAGCAGAGCTTACGCGGGGCGCGACAGCCTTGCAATTCTCCGGATAAGCTTTAGGGCCATGTGTCAGACACGTGGCAGACCTACGCCGTGATACGGCAGCCCTAGCCATAGCTAGGGTGGCCCTCGCGGGCCGCGTAGGATGCCCTTCGAGTTTACGCGGGCCGCGACAGACTCAAAAATTTGCTATAAATAGGACGTTGCATGGCCAGGCTTCTGTGCTCGAAAAATTTCTCAAAATCACTATCTTTCTGCTTTAAAATCACGTTCAAAGTATCGAAACGTTGCTACGATCACAAGGTAATAACTCGATCACTGCTACGATACAATGTCCGATCGATTGAAACTGATCCGATGGATGTTTAAGTGCTCCCTGAATTCGGGCTATACTTTGTCATTCGTCGTGAGGGTTTTGATTTCGTGAATTTATCGTAAATGTTGTATTAAGTTACTAACCTAGTCTCGTTTGCATTATTTAACTAGGTTACCAGGCTTAATCAGTAGGCAAACTCTGTCCAGTTAAACTTGCAATGTGAGTCATTCTCTTTTTACCAAGTTGCTTCCAAAAACCTATTTATTTTCAAAGTTATAATTATAGGGATTAAGTGTTTGTAATCTTCAATTACAGCCGTTATGTGGGGTTTTGTATACATTACTTGATAACCGTCACCATTGGACAACGAGTTATCCAATGGGTGATATGACCATAGTCACAGATACGATCGAGTGACAAATACCGTTTTGGGTAATTGGTTGATATATAAACATTGTAATCGCTCTTAATACTGTAGATTATAACATTGTGTCGTTTTGTACAAATTGAATGACTCGCCAGTATTTCCGCGCTGATAAAATTTTTTTAAACATGTTTCAGGTGATTTACTGTGAACAAGAAAAAAAGTGTCGTGTAGCATTACCAGCTTGGATAAAGTGGCTCAGTAAATAAATAAACATGTTTTTTTTTGTAACCAAGGGGTTTCCCAGGGAAATTCCTTTATTGTAAATTACATGGTTTGTCCCGAAATTTGAAATAAAATAAATGGGAGTTTTCAGTTTAAGTGATAATTTCCGCTGCCTGATTAAAACACCAATACCACGGGTTTCTGTCCCGCGGCTTTCGAACCGGGTAAAACTGGGTCGGGGGGTCGTGACAGAAAAATGTGGTATCAGAGCCACTAATTTAAGCCAATTAAGTATTTAGAAATATTTAATTTTTCAAATTTCCATTTTGTGATTCTGTGAAAATTTAATTTACAATAAATAAAATTTTAATTTGAATTTTTGTGTGTTTCTTCATGTGTGCTAACATCATGAATAAATTGTCGGAAGCACTCCGAAGCTTTACCATCCATACAACTGATATGGATACAACAGGAAACCCGTCCGGATATAAGGCGGATACCGAGGAGCCTCTAGTATTTCAGGCCCAGCCTCAGGAGAAACCCAAACCTAAGAAGAGGAGAAGACTTTTGGACTGGAAACGAGGACGAAGGAAGAAGCCCGCTGCCCAAAAGGTGAAAAAGACGGAGGATCCAAAGGGAAAAGGAAAGGAGGTAGGGGAGAGCTCGGGTCAAGCCCAAGAGTTGGCACCTTGGGAAGAATTGGATAGAAAACTTGCAAACTGTGACCTCATCGGACCAGATGACGAAACCCTTTTCAATTTCCCCGCCCAATCACAACTTCCAATTAATTTGGAACCTGCTATTCCGGACCCTATTGTCAATCCTCAACCTTTTACAGGACAGTTGGAAGAATGGTGGACGAGCGACTGGCAATTTCAGAATTTCATGAATAACCCAAATGTTTACTTTCCTCAGTTTGATCCTGAACCTGCTCCATTCCCACCTATGAGCTCGGAGAACGTTGCCGAATTACGCCGCTACAGCGAGGAACTGGTGGATGCGGAAAATCGGATTCGGGAAGTGGGGGAAACATCATGTGGAAGTACGACGAGAGGGAACGTCGTTTCTGAAGGGCCAGTTAACCAATTTACTTGTTTTGTATAATATTATTATGTGGAAAAAAAATCAAAATCTATATATATAATAATAATAATATAATATTGTATAATAATAACTAAAAATAAAACCTTTGTAAAATAGATGGTGTGTATTGATGCATAAATATTATATAATAATGTCGCAAGGTCGACGATTTTGGCTATATGTGTTGACGTGATTATGTGTGATTGCTTTGTTGTGTTTGGTGGATATCCATTCTGTGACAGTAATATATATATATTGTTAATGATTCAGATGGAAAACGCAGAAAATCAACCGGCAAATGAAGTTAATCAATCTGAACCCAATAATGAAGACCATTTCCTTAATAGGCAAGATATAGAAAATATTGTTGCTCAGGGAATAGCCAACGCTATCCCTGCAATTGTTGTTGCCGTTAAGAATCCTGCTGAACCTTCCCAAGCCAACCATAGTAAACGTACTCGCGACGATAATTTCAGTAACAATGTAAACTGAGGTGGCAATAATGACAATAATGTGGTTCAAGCCCCAATACTTAAGAAAATGAAAGTTGCAACACCTGGTTGCACTTATAAAGAATTTCTTGCCTGTAAGCCAGTCGAATTTACAGGCAATGAAGGGGCAACTGCCGCACTGCGTTGGTTAGAAAAGACCGAAGCAGTAATCAAAATCAGTTAATGCGCCGAGGACGACAAGGTTATGTATGCATCCCACCTTTTCAAAGAAGAAGCGTTAGAATGGTGGAACACGGTGCTACAAGCTAAAGGAAGTGACGTGGCTTATGACAAGAATTTGGAGGAATTTAAGGATTTGGTGGAAAGAAAGTTTTGCCCCTCCTACGAAAAGGAACAAATGACAAATAAGTTTCTGAACCACCGAATGGTGGACGTTGACTGTCGAGGGTATACTTCGAAATTTTTCGAGTATGCTATAATTGTACCAACTCAGGCTTCACCAGAACCGGTGCTTATCTCTCGCTACATTTGGGGGCTAATTAGCGAAATTCGTGATATAGTCAAAGCTGCGAGACCCCGCACAATTCACGATGCTGTCGAACTGGCCAACACCTTGACAGACAGACTGGTGCGCACAAGAGAAGAAAACAGGAAAAAGGAATTGGCCCAAAAGATTACCCAAGGATTTCGTGGGGGTAATAATAGTAGTAACTTCAAGAAAAAGGGAACTGGGCAATCTTCCACACCTCCATTCTGCAGAAACTGTCGAAAGAAACATTTTGGTAAATGTCAAGAGAAGTGTAATTTCTGCAAGGCACCGGGGCACCGAGAGGAGGAGTGCAGGAAGAAATCAACGATTTGCTTCAATTGCGGAGAAGCTAGGCATTTTAGATCAGAATGCCCAAAATTGGTCAAACCAGCTGATAACAAGGCCAAACCTGCTGAAGGAACTAATAAGAAGACTGCAAGAGCCTTCCAGCTAACTACACAGGAAGTAGATCTGATTCCAGATGTGATAGCTGGTACGTTTCTTGTACATGACGTTTACGCAAAAGTATTATTTGACTCTGGTGCAAATCAAAGTTTTATAAATACTTCATTTTGCCAAGCTCTTAAGAAACCTTTAACCAAACTTAGGCAGATTTATACGGTAGAAACGACAGATGGAAATTCTGTTAACATAGATAAGGTTCTGCAAGAAGGAACAAAAGAACTCTCAGGCCATAAATTTTCTGCAAACCTGCTGCCTATGAATTTAGCCGGATTCGATGTTGTGTTAGGAATGGATTGGTTAGTAGCCAACCATGCTCGAATCCTCTGTGATAAGAATTCCATAGAAATTCATACACCAGCAGGAGAAAAATTGTGATTTCAGGAGATAAGCCGCGTAAACCAATGAAGTTCATTTCAGTAATGAAAGTTGCTAATTATGAACGAAAACAAGGAATAGTGTATATGATTTCGGTAATCATTAACACTAAAAGTAAGGAACTTAAGGAGATTCCAGTAGTATCAGAATACCCGGATGTATTTCCAGAAGAGCTACCTGGATTACCTCCAGATAGAGAAGTAGAGTTTAGAATTCATCTAATTCCTGGAACTACACCAATATCTAAGGCACCTTACCGATTAGCACCTACAGAATTGTTAGAACTGAAGAAGCAGTTAGATGAATTGCTAAGCAAAGGATTTATACAACCTAGTTCATCCCCTTGGGGAGCACCAGTGTTATTTATGAAAAAGAAGGACGGTTCAATGCGAATGTGTATCGATTATAGGGAATTGAATAAGGTTACAATTAAGAATCGATACCTATTACCTAGGATTGATGATCTTTTCGATCAACTTCAGGGAGCTAGATACTTTTCTAAGATAGACTTGCGCTCCGGATACCATCAGCTGAAGGTACAAGAAGAAGACATACCTAAAACTACTTTTAGGACTAGGTATGGTCACTACGAGTTTACAGTCATGCCATTTGGACTAACAAATACTCCTGCAGCATATATGGACATGATGAATAGGATCTGTAAACCGTATTTGGATAAATTCGTAATTGTCTTCATTGACGATATACTTATTTATTCCAAAAGCCAGGACGAGCATTGTGAGCACCTGCATGCACTTTTAACCTTATTAAGAAAGGAAAAACTTTACGCCAAATTTTCAAAGTGTGAATTTTGGCTACAAGAGGTGCAATTTTTAGGACATATGGTGAATCACGAAGGTATTCACATGGATCCCTCCAAGATAGAGGCGATCACAAATTGGAAGGTCCCGCAATCAGCTACCGAAGTTAGAAGTTTTCTGGGGTTAGATGGATATTATAGGTATTTCATTAAGGACTTTTCTAAGATAGTTGTTCCGTTTACTAAGCTAACCTGTAAAACTGTTAAGTTTGAATGGGGACCCAAGCAAGAAGAGGCCTTTAGGATTTTAAAGCAAAGATTAACAAATGCCCCAATTCTTGCTTTACCAGAAGGAACAGAAGATTTTGAAGTCTTCTGCGACGCTTCTAAGCTAGGGTTAGGATGTGTGCTAATGCAATGCAAAAAGGTACATCAAGGCAGTTGAAAAAGCGCGAGGAAAATTATACAACTCATGATTTAGAATTAGGAGCAATAATTTTTTCCCTTAAACTTTGGAGACATTATCTGTACGGGAGTAAGTTTACAGTCTATACAGATCATAAAAGTTTAAGATACATATTTGGGCAAAAAGAATTAAACATGAGGCAAAGAAGATGGATGGAAATTCTAAGTGACTACGACTGTGATATTCAATATCACGAAGGAAAGGCTAATGTAGTAGCAGATGCGTTAAGTCGTAAGTATCATGAAAAGTAAAGGCGAGTTCGTGCTCTTAGATTAAATCTCCAATTAGATTTAATGGAACAACTGAAGAACGTTCAGGAAACAACAATTAAGGATGATGCTGAAGGAATGAAAGGACTGATAAAGGAATTAGAGCAAGGGTCTGATGGAATTTGGAGATTTCATAAGAAAAGGATTTGGGTACCAAGGCAAGGAAATTTAAGAGATAAGATTTTAGAGGAAACCCATAAATCTAGGTATACAATGCACCCTGGTAATAATAAGATGTACCAAGATTTGAGAAATAACTTCTGGTGGATAGGAATGAAAAAGGACATAGCTAGATATGTTTCTAAGTGTCTAACTTGTTCACAAGTTAAGGCAGAACACCAGAAACCTTCAGGGTTACTTCAACAATTAGAAATGCCTGTATGGAAATGGGAACTAATAACAATGGACTTTGTTACTAAGTTACCCAAAACCAGGAAAGGTAACGATGCAATCTGGGTGATTATAGATCGCTTAACCAAATCAGCTCATTTCCTGCCAATGAGGAAGACCTTTAGCATGGAAAGATTAGCAAGGTTGTACGTAGATGAGGTAGTATCCTTACATGGAGTCCCACTCTCCATTGTGTCAGATAGGGATAGTCGTTTCACTTCGCATTTTTGGACAAGTTTCCAAGAAGCAATGGAGACACGACTAAATTTAAGTACTGGATACCACCCCCAAACAGATGGACAAAGTGAAAGGACGATTCAAACCCTTGAAGACATGCTCAGAGCATGTGTAATCGACTTCGGTGGAAATTGGGATGACCATTTACCACTAATAGAATTCTCCTATAACAATAGTTACCACACCAGCATCAATGTTGCCCCGTTTGAAGCACTGTATGGACGAAAGTGTCGAACTCCCATATGCTGGGCAGAAATAGGAGAAAGTCAATTATCAGGTCCCGAGATTGTATAGGAAACCACTAACAAGATAACTCAAATAAAGGAAAGACTAAAAACGGCTCGAGATCGTCAGAAGAGTTATGTAGACAATCGACGCAAGCCGTTAGAATTTCAAGTTGGAGACAAGGTACTCTTGAAAGTTTCTCCTTGAAAAGGAGTAGTTCGGTTCGGTAAGAAGGGAAAGTTAAGCCCAAGATACATAGGACCATTCATAGTTACCCAACGAATAGGACCAATTGCCTATCGCTTACAACTATAAGAAGAATTAGCCGGGGTACATGATGTGTTTCATGTATCCAATCTTAAAAAGTGTTTATCTGATGAATCACTCGTAGTACCTCTTCAAGATATAGAGGTAAATAAAAAGTTAAAATTCATTGAAAAACCTCTTCAAATAGAAGACAGAAATGTCAAACACCTTAAACACAAGAGATTGGTACTGGTCAAAGTAAAGTGGGATTCGAAAAGAGGACCTGAGTACACATGGGAACTGGAATCGGAAATAAAGCGGAAGTACCCTTACCTGTTTCAGTAAATCTCGAGGACGAGATTTTAAATAAGGTGGGGAGGATGTAAGGACCTGCAAAAATGTCCCAAAACTCTCCGAAAGTGAAAACCCGGACCCCTAAAACCCTAAATCTCATGAAAAATCAAGAAAATCAAAATTTATTAGTTGGTCGCGGGTCACGTAAGAGTTAAGCAGAGCTTACACGCGGCGCGACAGCCTTGCAATTCTCCGGATAAGCTTTAGGGCCACGTGTCAGACACGTGGTAGACCTACGCCATGACATGGCAACCCTAGCCATAGCTAGGGTGGCCCTCGCGGGCCACGTAGGATGCCCTTCGAGTTTACGCGGGTCGCGACAGACTCAAAAATTTGCTATAAATAGGACGTTGCATGGCCAGGCTTCTGTGCTCAAAAAATTTCTCAAAATCACTATCTTTCTGCTTTAAAATCACGTTCAAAGTATCGAAACGCTGCTACGATCACAGGGTAATAACTCGATCACTACTACGATAGAATGTCCGATCGATTGAAATCGATCCGATGGATGTTTAAGTGCTCCCTGAATTCGGGCTATTCTTTGTCATTCGTCGTGAGGGTTTTGATTTCGTGAATTTATCGTAAATGTTGTATTAAGTTACTAACCTAGTCTTGTTTGCATTATTTAACTAGGTTACCAGGCTTAATCAGTAGGCAAACTCTGTCCAGTTAAACTTGCAATGTGAGTCATTCTCTTTTTACCAAGTTGCTTCCAAAAACCTATTTATTTTCAAAGTTATAATTACAGGGATTAAGTCTTTGTAATCTTCAATTACAGCCGGTATGTGGGGTTTTGTATACATTACTTGATAGCCGTCACCATTGGACAACGAGTTAGCCAATGGGTGATATGACCATAGTCATAGATACGGTCGAGTGACAAATACCGTTTAGGGTAATTGGTTGATATATAAACATTGTAATCGCTCTTAATACTGTAGATTATAACAATGTGTCGTTTTGTACAAATTGAATGACTCGCCAGTATTTCCGCGCTGATAAAATCTTTTAAACATGTTTCAGGTGATTTACTGTGAACAAGAAAAAAAGTGCCGTGTAGCACTACCAGCTTGGATAAAGTGGCTCAGTAAATAAATAAACATGTTTTTTTTTTTTTTTTGTAACCAAGGGGTTTCCTAGTGAAATTCCTTTATTGTGAATTACGAAGTTTGTCCCGAAATTTGAAATAAAATAAATTGGAATTTCCAGTTTAAGCGATCCTGTTAAAATTTCCGCTGCCTGATTAAAACACCAATACCACGGGTTTTTGTCCCGTGGCTTTCGAACCGGGTAAAACCGAGTCGGGGGTCGTGACAGTATTTCAGTAAAATCATCGATTAATACGCATCGTATAGGCCTATACGATGCGTATTGAACTATAAATTTCTCAAAAAAAAAATTCAAATCAAGGGTTCCATCATTACAACCACTTGTTTTCAACAGGGATTTAATGCAATGATTCCTCTCAATTGAATAGACAGACAACTACTTCATAGGACTCACTTGAATCGTCTCGGAAGTACTGAACAACAGAAATAATAGCTTCGGTTTCATCAGCTGCATCGTTTACTGTTGGAATTTGTGGATTTCGGTTGGTTCCGAAACTTAACAAGAGAAGCAACTAAAAAAGCGGTGAACGGTATTTAACGTACACACCGAATTCGAAGATCCTTGCATTAGACACAACTTGTTGGAATTTGTGGATTTCGGTTGGTTCATATCTCTATTCGGTCATCTTTCCTCTCAATTGAATAGACAGACACTTGCTTCATAGGACTTACTTGAATCAAACAGGCAGGCCTCAAACACTTAACATTTTTAGAAGTTTTCAATAAAATTTCATTCTGCTGTGAACTTGTTCTCTATGATGTGTCTCACTTAACAAGAGAAGCAACTAAAAAAGCGGTGAACAACATTTAACGTACACACCGCATTCGAAGATCCTTGCATTAGACACAATTTGTTGGAATTTTTGGATTTTGGTTGGTTCAGATCTCTATTCGGTCATCTTTCCTCACAATTTGGATCTCTATTCGCTCATCAAACAGGCATGCCTTGAAGTACTGAATCAACAGAAATAACTGAAATAACACCTTCGGAATCTGTTAACCCACAATTTGTTGGAATTTGTAGACAGACACTTGCTTCATAGGACTCACTTGAATCGTCTCGGAAGTACTGAACACCAGAAGGATGAGATATCGGCAGTTAGCTCGAAGAAGTTTCTCTCAATTAGGTGTTCCAATAGATTCTTCCTTTTAACAATGTCTTTTTAATTGTTGAAAATTTATGGATTTCGGTTGGTTCAGATAGACATAATTTGTTTTCAACGGGGATGTAATGCAATGATTCCTCTCAATTGAATAGACATACACTTGCTTCAAAGGACTCACTTGAATCGTCTCGGAAGTACTGAACAACAGAAGGATGAGATATCGGTAGTTACGAGATTCTTCGAGAATTAGAAAAGGAGAAAATACGGAACGAAAAGGGTAGTATGAGTTTGAGTCCATTGTGGTTCGTGTTAGGTTTGTATTTCCCATAGTCACCGTTTCCGTAGTAAAAAACGGTTGCGGTTTTCCACATTCAATCTTCATTGCTTCATTATAATTAATAATGCGGTCTCGATTGAAGATGTAATTGCAAGACTGTTTGTCGGGCTTCCAATGCTCACACAGGGTGATAAACAACGCTGATATTGAAAGGATTATTGAACCAAGAAAGTCATTGGACTGCCGTAGATGAAGTCAAATGTGATCAAACTTGGACATCAGACGTAAATCTTGAAGAAACGAAACATAATCCCATATTGTCTAAAGAAGCGCTTTTATCATGTGAGATCTAGAGGTCGGTCTCGGGTGGGCATAAGATCTGTGGACCCTATTGTCAGATTATTGAACCAAGAAAGTCATTGGACTGCCGCAGATGAAGTCAAATGTGATCAAACTTGGACATCAGACGTAAATCTTTGAGAAACGGAACATAATCCCAGATTGTCTAAAGAACCGCTTTTATCATGTGTGATTCAGAGGTTGGTCTCGGGTGGGCATAAGATCCGTGGGCCCTATTGTCGGATTATTGAACCAAGAAAGTCATTGGACTGCTGTAGATGAAGTTAAATGTGATCAAACTTAGACATCAGACGTAAATCTTGAAAAAAACGGAACATAATCCCAGATTGTCTAAAGAAGGGCTTTTATCATGTGTGATCCAGAGGTCGGTCTCGGGTGGGCATAAGATCCATGGGCCCTATTGTCGGATTATTGAACCAAGAAAGTCATTGGACTGCTGCAGATGAAGTCAAATGTGATCAAACTTGGACATCAGACGTAAATCTTGAAGAAACGTGTGACACCCCAGGAAAACCAGGAAACCAACGCAACATAACTAGCTTCTTCAGTAACCACGTGCTAAATTTCGGGACAAAATTTTCTTAACAGGGGGAGAATGTGACAACCCTCATAATTCCATGTATCCGTACGATTTATTAATGATAATTAAAATGCTTGATGACTGTGCTGAATCACTTAACTGCTTTCTGATTACTGTGTCATGCTTACATGTGTTTGTTAACGTACTAGTCTTGTGCAGAAAATTTATTAAATAGTCCTGTATGCTTTCCTGAGTGCCGGGAATTAAAAGTGTCACATAAAGTAACATAAAAGACACCTTACGGATTAATTAAGCACTTTAACGAAACAACACCCAACCGAACAACCGGACATTTCCCGTAACACCAAAATAATGCTAGAAGCATTGTTTTTATTTTTCTAAGCTAGTTAGGGTCCCCGAACACCCTAACACACTATATATTACTTAACACACATAAACCCTTAATTATTTCACTCATCTCCTAACTAGATTAGTAACTAACCATTACATCTCAACCAAGCACCCCCCCCCCAAACCGGTTATGGAGTGGCCCCACTCCTAGATTTTTATTGAATTGTTTAAGTGATCTTGTCTCCATATTTGGTGAACATAAGGACCATTTAATCAAGAGGTGTTGGAAACAAGTTTATAAGGACCACTAGGCTAACATAACTTACCATTCTCAACACACATCAACACCATCACTCTGTCTTCCTCTCTTCTTGATCTCGGCTGTAACAACTGTCACTAAAATTAATAATTAGGACGATAATTAGTCAATAAGAAAACCCTAATTGAGACACCCAAGTAATTCTGCATTAGCCCTAGAATTTTCAGAATAATCGGAATCAGGATCAGGGCCCCTAAAACTCAAGGGGGCAAACCCTAGTTTAATAATTATCTAAAATAAACGTTGCTAGCATCTGATTGGCTGAAATTTTGATTCAGCAAGCCTAGTCCCGAGCCTAGGCAGCCTATAAATAGACTGCTTAGCTTACGGACCGTAAGGGATCAGGCATACGGTCCGTAAGCGAGTCCCAAAAATTAGTATAAATAGCCGACCTTGGGACTTGAACACTGAAATGAAAACGACGTAAGAATTCTGTCTGTGCGTCGAATTATCAGAGAATAATTACAATTAAACACACACGATCACGAGGTGCTGCCGCAATCAGGGTAATAACTCGATCGCTATTACGATTCAACGTCCGATCGATTATAACTATCCAACGATTGTTCGAGTGCTGCTCAAATTGAGCTTGTACTTTGATTATTCGTCGTGATTTCGATTTGAATATTTGAGTGCTGTTCGAATTCGGACTCTGCTCTGTTATTCGTTGTAAATCCGATTGAATTATTAAGTATCGCACTTGTTAATCGATGCGAGGGTTTGATCTCGTGAATTGACGTAACTGCTGTATTAGTTACTAACCCGTTTGTGTGTGCATTGTGTTAAATTAGGTTTAATCCAGGCTAATCAGTAGGCTTATATCTTGCTCGTAAAATCTGCAATGTGAGTCATTCTCTTTTTATCAACTGTTTTACAAAACTCCAAGTTATTTTCAAAGTTATAATTACAGGGATTAAGTCTTTGTAATCACCAAGTTACAGCCGGTATGTGGGGTTTTGTATACATTACTTGATAATCTTCAACATTGGGGCAGCCAATGGGTGATATGACTATAATCACAGACACCATTGGATAGGTGGGCCAATGGGTCGAGTGATAAAGTACCGTGGGTAGTTGGTTTGATATCAGAAACATTGTAATCGCTCTTAATACTGTGAATTATAACTAATGTGTCGTTTTAGTAAAAGGAATGATTCACTCAGTATTTCCCCGCTGACAAAACCTTTTTCAAACATATTTCAGGTGATATGTTGTAAGCAAAGAAAGAGAAGTGCCGTGAAGCACTCCCAGCTTAGAAAAGTGGCTCAGTGTAAATAAATAAAAGAAACACGTTTTGAAAATAAAGATTTCCCGGAGAAATCATATTATTGTAAATTATGGGATTTTATCCCTCAGTTATAAAACAGGCAGTTTAAATTATTAAAAGATCCTGTTTTAAAAAGACTTCCGCTGTCACCTTAAATTTAAGTACCGCAGGATTTCTGTCCCGCGGCTCCTGAAACGGGTAAAACCGGGTCGGGGGCCGTGACAGAAATAAGGTGGTATCAGAGCCACTGTTTTAAACTTACTGATTAAGCTCACTGTTCTAATTGATTTAAGCCTATTGAAAAACAATTAGGAAAATTCTATTTGTCATTCTGTGAATATATGTGCATTAACTTATTAATTGTTGAAATTACAGTATGGGTAAACAAAAGATTTCTGCTATCTATCGCAAATTAGATAGTACACCTAAAGAACAGGGAACCTCTTCCTCCAAATCTCCCATCGAGTTAGAGGAAGGAATCTTTGTTCGTAAGGCAAATTATGAAAATCCGCTTACCCCGGAGAAAAGGAATTTGATTATTAGGAAGGGTCAAGAGAAAAAGAAACCCCAAACCAAGAGAGTGAGGTTTAACCCAGAGATTCAGGAAATTAGCAATAATTCACCAGGGGAAAATAACCTAGATGAAAAATGGGCAAATCTGTATCTGCTCGCTACCGTAGCAGAAAATGTAAATTTTTAAACTCTAAATCTAGAAATAAATACTTCCCAGTAAATAAATAAATAAATCTAAGTGTGTTCTGTTTGCTGTTATGTTGTACAAATTAGTGTGCAATAAAAATGTTTATTTGTTAAGCTTTGTTCCAAAGTTTTAACTTAACATTTTTGTGCATTTTTGCATATATGCTACACAGCATGAGTGAGCTATCCGAGGCGTTTCAGAACCTCAACCTCTAACCTGTGCCAATTGAAGTCTCCCACAACTTCACTGGTTACATTGCTGACATAGAGGAACCTCTGGAATTCCAAGCTCCACCGCTGGAAAAAGCAAAACCTAAAAAGAGGAGAAGATATGTAGGGTGGCGAAAAGTGCGCAGAAGGAAACCTAGGAGACTCCCTAAAATAGAAAATCCTGTAAGTGTGAGCAAGGGAAAGGAAATAGAAACCGGAGAAAGTTCCAAACCAGTAGGGACAGAAATAGGGATGGACCTAAAGCAAAAGGGAATAGAGATCGGAGAAAGCTCTAAACAGCCAGAGGAGATCACATTCCAGGACGAAATAGACCGTCTACTGGCCAATTGTGATGTCATAGAGCCTGTCAACAATAATCTTTTCTCTTATCCTGCTACAGCCCAATTCCCAATAAACCTAGAACCAATGATTCCAGACCCACTAGTACACACACTACCATTAGGCCAAATGGAAGAATGGTGGACCAACGACTGGCAATTTCAGAATATAGTTAATAGTCCCTATAGTTTTCTCCCACAGTTTGATCCAGAACCTATCCCTAATCCGCCAATGAGCTATGAAAATTTAGTTGAACTGCATCAGTTTGGTGAAGAACTGATAGGCACTGGGAATAGGATCAGGGAAATTGGGGAGCAGATTTCCTGGAAGTATGACGAAAGGGAACGTCACTACTGAACTGTCAGTTAATCCAAGAATAGTGGGGAGGGTTTGGAAAAGTTTGTTTATATTATAACTAATACAGTAAAAATAACTCTGTAAAATGGGCAATAAAACAATGTAAGATAAAAGGTGTGTATTGAAGCAGATATACTATATAAAAACAAAACAGAAGTCGAGGCATCGACAATTTTGGTTATATTTGTATGTTGTAATAATCTATGTGTTTATGTGTAATTGCTTTATTATATTTAACTAGCAATTATTTGACACTAATAAATTACACTTATACCAATTAGCAGATGGAAAACGCTAGTAATGAACCAGTTAATGAAGAGAATCAATCTGAGCAAAATCAGGAAAACCAATACATGACTAAACAAGATATTGAAAATATCATTACTCAAGGGATAGCCAATGCTATTCCAGAAATCATGGCTGCTGCTAGGAAACCTGTTGAATCCCAACAAATCATTCCTAGTAAACGTACTCAGGAAGATAATTTTAGCCATAGTATAAATGGAGGCGGCAATCATGATAATCATGATAACAATCCGCAAGAGGCCCCACTCCCTAAGAAAATGAAAGCTGCAACGCCTGGTTGCACTTACAAGGAATTTCTTGCCTGTAAACCAGCAGAATTTGCAGGTAATGAAGGGGGAACTGCAACACTGCGTTGGTTAGAGAAAACCGAAGAAGTAATTGCAATAAGTAAATGTGCTGAAGAAGATCAAGTTATGTATGCGTCAAACTTGTTCAAAGAAGGGGCATTAGAATGGTGGAACACAGTGCTACAAGCAAAAGGAAGAAGAGTGGCCTATGCGATGAATTGGGACGAATTTAAGAGTCTTGTCGAAAGAAAATTCTGTCCTGAATACGAAAAGGAACAAATGGCAAACAAGTTCCTGAGTCATCGTATGGTAGGCGTAGATTGTCGAGGATATACTTCGACATTCTTCGAATATGCGAGAGTAGTACCTAACTTGGCTTCGCCAGAACCGGTACTCATTTCCCGTTATATTTGGGGATTAATCGGAGAAATCCGTAACATCGTTAAAGCTGCAAGACCACGCACTATTGACGATGCTGTAGAGTTAGCCAACACCTTAACCGATGAACTGGTGCGCACAAGAGAAGAAGATCGAAAGAAGGAATTAGCTCAGAAGATTACCCAGGGATTTCGTACGAGTAATAATAATCGCTTTAAAAGAAGAGGAACAGGGCAATCCTTAACCCCGCCATTCTGTAGAAATTGCAAGAGGAAGCATTTTGGAAGATGCTATATAACTTGTAATTTTTGCAAATCAGTAGGACATAGTGAAGATAACTGCAAAAAGAAAGCCATAGTTTGCTATAACTGTGGAGAAACCGGAAATTACAAAACAGAATGCCCTAAATTGGTTAAAGCCGCAGATAATAAAGGCAAGCAAGCTGAAGGGGCAACTAAGAAGAATGTTCGCGCATTCCAACTGACCACTCAAGAAGCCGAACTCATTCCAGACGTGATAGCGGGTACGTTCTTAGTGCATAACGTCTATGCAAAAGTATTATTTGACTCTGGTGCAAACCAAAGTTTCATTAATACTCCATTCTGCCAAGCTCTTAACTTACCTCTAACTACCCTTAGGCAGATTTTTACAGTCGAAACGGCAGATGGAAATTCTGTCAACATAGACAAGGTATTACAAGAAGGAAAGATAGAACTGTTAGGCCATAAGTTTTCTGCAAACCTGTTACCTATGAATTTAGCCGGATTCGATGTAGTATTAGGAATGGATTGGTTAGTCGCCAACCATGCTCGAATCCTGTGTGATAAGAATTCCGTAGAAATCCTTACCCCCACAGGAGAAGTAATCTTAATTACAGGAGATAGACCTCGGAAGCCATTAAAATTCATTTCAGTAATGAAATTGGCTAGTTATTCAAGGAAACAAGAAATGGTGTATATGATTTCTGTAATCATTAACACTAAAAGTAAGAAACTCCGGGACATCCCTATAGTTTCAGAATACCCAGATGTCTTTCCAGAAGAATTACCTGGGTTACCACCGGATAGGGAAGTAGAGTTTAGAATTCATCTAATTCCAGGTACTACACCACTAGCTAAGGCACCTTATCGATTAGCACCTACTGAAATGCTAGAATTGAAAAAGCAGTTAGATGAGTTACTAAGCAAAAGATTTATACAACCTAGTTCATCCCCTTGGGGTGCACCAGTGTTGTTTGTGAAAAAGAAAGATGGATCGATGAGAATGTGTATCGATTATAGGGAATTGAATAAGGTTACAATGAAGAATCGATACCCACTACCTAGGATTGATGATCTTTTTGATCAATTGCAAGGAGCTAGGTATTTCTCTAAGATAGACTTAAGATCTGGATATCACCAGTTGAAAGTACAAGAGGAGGACATACCTAAAACTGCTTTCAGAACTAGGTATGGTCATTATGAGTTTACAGTCATGCCCTTCGGATTAACAAATGCTCCAGCCGCATTTATGGACATGATGATTAGAATCTGTAAACCATACTTGGATAAATTTGTAATCGTATTCATTGACGATATACTCATTTATTCCAAAAGTAAGGAAGAATATTGTGAACACCTGCATGCACTCTTAACCTTGTTAAGAAAGGAAAAGCTTTATGCCAAATTCTCGAAGTGTGAATTCTGGCTGCAGGAAGTATAATTTTTAGGACATATGGTGAATCACGAAGAAATTCACGTAGATCCTGCTAAAATAGAAGCAGTCACCAATTGGAAGGTTCCACGAACGGCTATGGAAGTTAGAAGTTTTCTAGAATTAGCTGGATATTATAGACGATTTATTAAAGACTTTTCTAAGATAGCTGTACCTTTGACTAAGCTAACCTGTAAGGCAGTTAAGTTTGAATGGGGACCTCGACAAGAGGAAGCTTTTAGGATTCTAAAGCACAAATTGACGAACGCTCCAATCTTAGCTTTACCCGAAGGAACCGAAGATTTTGAAGTATACTGTGATGCTTCAAAATTAGGATATGGATGTGTGTTGATGCAACGCAAAAAAGGTAATTGCGTATGCCTCCAGGCAGTTGAAAAAGCACGAAGAAAATTATACAACTCATGACCTAGAGTTAGGAGCCATAATTTTCGCCCTTAAGATTTGGAGACATTATCTGTACGGAAGTAAGTTTACTATCTATACATATCATAAAAGTTTAAGGTATATATTTGGGTAGAAAGAGCTAAACATGAGGCAAAGAAGGTGGATGGAAATCCTAAGTGATTACGACTGTGATATTCAATATCACGAAGGAAGGGCAAATGTAGTCGCAGATGCCTTAAGTCGTAAGTATCATGAAAAGCAAAAACGAGTCCGTGCTCTTAGGTTAAATCTACAATTAGATTTAATGGAACAATTAAAGAAAGTTCAGGGAACGGCAATCAAGGACGATGCCGAAGGAATGAAAGGTTACCTAAAGGAACTAGAACAAGGAAATGATGGAATATGGAGATTCCACAAGAAACGAATTTGGGTACCTAAGCAGGGAGAATTAAGAAATAAAATTCTAGAAGAAGCACATAAATCTAGGTATACCGTACATCCAGGAAATAATAAGATGTACCAAGATTTAAGAAATAATTTCTGGTGGGTAGGAATGAAAAAGGACATAGCTGAATATGTAACCAAGTGTCTTACTTGATCGCAAGTTAAGGCCGAACACCAGAAACCTTCAGGACTACTACAACAGTTAGAAATGCCTGTATGGAAATGGGAACTCATAACAATGGACTTTTTTACTAAGTTACCCAAAACCAGAAAAGGTAATGATGCTATTTGGGTAATTGTGGATCGATTAACCAAATCAGCTCATTTTCTACCAATGAAGGAAACCTTTAGCATGGAAAGGTTAGCCAAGTTGTATGTAGATGAAGTAGTATCCTTACATGGAGTCCCACTCTCCATTGTGTCGGATAGAGATAGTCGTTTCACTTCCCGTTTCTGGACCAGTTTCCAGGAGGCAATGGGAACTCGACTTAATTTAAGTGCTGCATATCATCCTCAAACGGACAGACAAAGTGAAAGGACGATACAAACAATGGAAGACATGCTCCGAGCATGTGTAATTGACTTTGGTGGTAATTGGGATAGCCATTTGCCATTAATTGAATTCTCCTATAACGATAGTTATCATTCGAGCATCAAAGCTGCTCCATTCGAAGCACTGTATGGACGCAAGTGCAGAACTCCCGTGTGTTAGGCAGAAATAGGAGAAAGTCAATTATCAGGTATCGCAAATCAAAGAAAGACTGAAGACTGCTAGAGATCGTCAGAAGAGCTATGCAGACAATCGCCGCAAGCTGTTAGAATTCCAAGTCGGAGACAAAGTATTATTAAACGTATCTCCTTGGAAAGGAGTAGTACGATTTGGTAAGAAAGGAAAACTGAGTCCAAGATATGTTGGACCATTCCCAGTAATCCAACGAATAGGACCAGTAGCTTATCGTTTACAACTACCAGAAGAATTAGCTGGAGTACATGATGTGTTTCATGTATCCAATCTCAAGAAATGTCTATCAGACGAATCCCTGGTAGTACCTCTTCAAGATATAAAGGTAAATGAAAAGCTGAAATTCGTAGAGAAACCCCTACAAATAGAAGATCGAAAGATTAAGTTTCTCAAACACAAACGACTAGTGCTAGTAAAAGTCAAATGGGAATCCAGGAGAGGACCAGAGTACACTTGGGAACTGGAATCAAAGATGAAGCGAAAGTACCCTCATCTATTTCAGTAAATCTCGAGGACGAGATTTTTCTTAAGGTGGGGAGGATGTAACAACTGTCACTAAAATCAATAATTAGGACGATAATTAGTCAATAAGAAAACCCTAATTGAGACACCCAAGTAATTCTGCATTAGCCCTAGAATTTTCAGAATAATCGGAATTAGGATCAGGGCCCCTAAAACTCAAGGGGGGCAAACCCTAGTTTAATAATTATCTAAAATAAACGTTGCTAGCATTTGATTGGCTGAAATTTTGATTCAGCAAGTCTAGTCCCGAGCCTAGGTAGCCTATAAATAGACTGCTTAGCTTACGGACCGTAAGGGATCAGGCATACGGTCCGTAAGCGAGTCCCAAAAATTAGTATAAATAGCCGACCTTGGGACTTGAACACTGAAATGAAAACGACGTAAGAATTCTGTCTGTGCGTCGAATTATCAGAGAATAATTACAATTAAACACACACGATCACGTGGTGCTGCCGCAATCAGGGTAATAACTCGATCGCTATTACGATTCAACGTCCGATCGATTATAACTATCCAACGATTGTTCGAGTGCTGCTCAAATTGAGCTTGTACTTTGATTATTCGTCGTGATTTCGACTTGAATATTTGAGTGCTGTTCGAATTCGGACTCTGCTCTGTTATTCGTTGTAAATCCGATTGAATTATTAAGTATCGCACTTGTTAATCGATGTGAGGGTTTGATCTCGTGAATTGACGTAACTGCTGTATTAGTTACTAACCCGTTTGTGTGTGCATTGTGTTAAATTAGGTTTAATCCAGGCTAATCAGTAGGCTTATATCTTGCTCGTAAAATCTGCAATGTGAGTCATTCTCTTTTTATCAACTGTTTTACAAAACTCCAAATTATTTTCAAAGTTATAATTACAGGGATTAAGTCTTCGTAATCACCAAGTTACAGCCGGTATGTGGGGTTTTGTATACATTACTTGATAATCTTCAACATTGGGGCAGCCAATGGGTGATATGACCATAATCACAGACACCATTGGACAGGTGGGCCAATGGGTCGAGTGATAAAGTACCGTGGGTAGTTGGTTTGATATCAGAAACATTGTAATCGCTCTTAATACTGTGAATTATAACTAATGTGTCGTTTTAGTAAAATGAATGATTCACTCAGTATTTCCCCGCTGACAAAACCTTTTTCAAACATATTTCAGGTGATATGTTGTGAGCAAAGAAAGAGAAGTGCCATGAAGCACTCCCAGCTTAGAAAAGTGGCTCAGTGTAAATAAATAAAAGAAACATGTTTTGAAAATAAAGATTTCCCGGAGAAATCATATTATTGTAAATTATGGGATTTTATCCCTCAGTTATAAAACAGGCAGTTTAAATTATTAAAAGATTCTGTTTTAAAAAGACTTCCGCTGTCACCTTAAATTTAAGTACCGCAGGATTTCTGTCCCGCGGCTCCTGAAACGGGTAAAACCGGGTCGGGGGCCGTGACATCGGCCGCCCCTAGTAGCACCATCACCACCATCACTTGATCACTTGCAAGCATTCTAAGAGCATACATAGATGTTAGAAGGCATACAACGAAGCTCGGTGTGTTCGGAAGTTGAAGGACCTCTCTTATCTTCTTTTATCCACCACTTTTCTTCACTTGAACTCTCCTAGCTTTGAGCTAGTGGTAAGTCTCTTAGATCCACTCATTTTACATTCTATGAAGGTGGTTAAAGTATGAATCATAATGATGAATGTGAAGAACATCAAGAAGACTAAAGAACATAAAGATGCAACTTAAACATAAGCTTTAAATACAAAGAAATCATGTTGTTATAGTGTTGATATACTTGTTGATTATTTGTTGTAGAAATAAGGTTGACCATCATGTAATCTTGCTAGACTATGATTAAAAACATAATCTAGCAAGATGAGGGGATGAACATGTTAAAGGTTATGAATCATCCTCACAAAAAGTCGTGAACTTAAAGAAGTATGATGTTTTCTTGTAAGATAATGAACAAGTAAGTTTAAAGTCTTGTAGATCTAAATGTTTCAAGTATGATTTACCAAGAAACCAAATTAAAAATACAAGTTTACTAAATCTTGGTTCTTACATAAATAAATATCATTTTTGGTGGTTAACAAAGTAAAGAAACACATGTGTAACAAGAAAAATACATGAAGAAATATTTTTAGAAAATTATGAACACAAGTTGTAAAGAATCATATTCTTTAAAAATGGAGTTTTTAAAGAAGCAATCACACTTTAAAGGGGTACAAGACTTACTAAATACACTATTAAGTTACTACACATTTTTATAAACTTTCAAAGTTCATGATGTAGAAATTAATGCTTGTTTCTAACAAAACTGTTAAGTAGAAATTGTATATTGTGGATTGTTGATTGTTGAATGATTTTTTTGAAAAGAAAATGATATGCTAGTAAGCATGGACACCTCCATTTACAAAGGAAAGTCTGGCGAAATTTTCTAAAATCCCAACACTTAGAAAATTATTTTTCTAAAACAAGCGTTACGAGTGTATTTTATAACTTGCATTTCGAATATAAACTTCGCCATAATTTTTGTAAGAAAACACCAAGTATCGGAGGTTGACTTTCGTAAATAATATTTGATAAATATATATTTAAAATATATATTGTATACTAAAACTCTTGTGTGAATATTTGTTTATTTTACCGTTATATTATTTTAGGGTAAAATAATATATAACTTAACAAAGTGCGTTGACGTTTAAATTGTGTGATATGTGATAAAAGTAATGGGTAGATAAACCATACGTGTTGTGCATGAGAAATTGATTGTTATCTGTACCTTATTAGGACGTGCTTGATTTCCTGATTATTAGAGTAACTAATCTAACCGAGCAAACCGAGGTGAGTTCACACTTTTCTACAAAGCATGGTAAATTCTCGGTGGGAATGGGAATGGGTTCAGGAATAGGGATTCCTCGTCCTTTGGGACGCACTTAGACTTACTGGACTAGAACTCTATCAGCGATGTCCCTCTCTTTTTGTATCGACTTAATCGCCGAGGCTATGGCGAGCGGGTCATTAGTTAATAGCGCTATTAGGTTTAACAAACCTCACACCGTGCCAGTCGGACGGGCGTGTACTAATGGACTATGGCACGTCGGTGATGATAGACACCGACGCTAGGGCACAATTAATTTTCGTTAGTAGTCGATATGATAAACGAGTCCGGTAGTTTAAATAATGGGGTAGCCTGTCACACCCCCAAAATCCACCTGCGGAGTATCACCGCTTGGGAGCGTGACTGACCAGGATCAAGCCATCAATCATATTGAACATAGCATGATATAAATAAAGTAATTCGTAAAACCCCATTCAATACAATTGACGTTTCAAAACAATCATAGTATCAGTAGCGGAAGCATAAGTAAATAACCCAAGTAAACCATAAGTTCAATTATTCGAAATGTTTAAACATAGCGTTCTTAACCCACTGCCCACAACGCCCCGCTCCTCCAGTGCAAGCTCCATAAGTACCTAAGGTCCTGCAAGGCATGCAGCAGATAATCAACAAACTAGTTGAGCGAGTTCACAGTTTATAGTTTAGTTTGGGTAACGGTGCGTTTGTTCAATTAAGTTTCGTATCGTATCAGTTCCATCGCGGCCTCACAGGCATGTGTGCGAAGATTATGTTCGTTAGTTCGCGACCATAGTCTTTACCGACCAGGGTGTGTGCGAAGGCAATTTATCAGTTCGTTCGCGACCATAGTCTTTACCGACCAGGGTGGGTGCGAAGGCAGTTGAGTAGTTCGTAAGCATCAACAGTTTAATCGTTCGTTACAGTATCAAAGTATGCACAAGTAATCATCCAACCCATTCCCACCCTGGGAACCCATGCCTTGGCTGTGTGAACTCACCTTGGTTTGCTCGGTATGCTAAGTTATGCACTCACAAGTAATTAATCACGTCCTAGTGTATGCACGTATAACAAATCAGTTCATGTTCAAAATGATACGCATGCAATTAATTGTTCACATAGCAGTCAGTTTGCATATCAGCACGGCACGTAGTATTGCACGTTCATCACTAAGCATGGCATGTCAATTAAATCAACATATGTTCCACTGTTCAAACATTATTCAAAACCCTAGTATCCTTCGACTCATACTATCATCTTTCGAAAACAAGTGTCACAATGATCCTTCGGACCGAATGTCATGTTTCGGACCATGACATCTTTCGGTCCAAACTATCCTTCGGTCCAACTATCTGTCGGTCAACCAGTATCCTTCGGTCAACTATGGTTCGATCAGATTATGGTTCGGTCAAACTACCATGGTTCGAGCCATTGATATCTTTCGGTCATGGCAGTTACGTTTTATCCATTAACACAATTTCACTAATCAGTTATTGTCAACAGGATCAAACAAGCATAATCACAAGGGTTCACTCAAGAACCCTAATTTGATTAACAAGCATAACACTTTATCCTATACGATTCCGTTTTCAAGAACAGTGAATAATAACAATCCGTAGTGTATACATCACAACCAATCCACAAGCCTTATCATTAACCCTAATCACAACAGATCCAATTTGCATACAAATCCGATGAACATCCAAATCCAACCAATCATGCACAACCGATTAACATACAACCCTAGTATCTTTCAAAACATCCATACTAACCGATCATAAAAACACATATTGCAAAACGATTAGGCAATTATAACATTCATATCCCATTAACATACATAATCGATTAGCATACAAGTCCGATCAACAACATATTGTAAGGCGATCGATAAATCATGAAAGCATATACATTAAACACTAACCGATATTGAAAACAGGGAATTGATCAGCAAGAAGTCTCCGTAAGTTTGTGGTTGCTGTCACAAGTAAAGATGCTCTAGGGTTTTTAGAAAAATAACTACTGATTTCATGCATTCCCATATATACGTATCACAGTAATGGGCCAAGCCCATTGGAAAGACTGGGCCGAAACATATCGAAGGATATGTTTCGTGCTCGAAGGATATGTTTCGGGGTCGAAGGTTATCCTTCGTGGTCCTTCGAATCCTTCGAACTACATGTCATCCTTCGAGGGCTAGGTTAAAGTTAATATTATAATAATAACAATTCTAATATTATTTTCTATCACCACAAATAGTAACATATAGGCAAACAACTCGTGTAATTCAAGTCCACAATCCAACAACTAAACAGTCAAAGTCAAAGTCAACGCGCAATAAATGCGAAAGCGAAAGTCAAACACTCGAGTTGTCACATTATCCCCAACTTGAAAGAAATTTCGTCCCGAAATTTGGTACGCACTTACTGAGGGAGCTAGGTAAGTTACATCGTTCACTGGTTTTCCTGGGGTGTCACATCATCCCCCCGTTGATTTGGAATTTCGTCCCGAAATTCAGTAGTAGTAGCTTCAGCCTCAGAAGTGGATGCATTGGTTTCGAATAACTGGGGGTACTTTTCTTTCATCTGGTCTTCGCGTTCCCATGTATACTCCGGGCCACGCTGGGAGTTCCAACGAACTCGAACAAGAGGGATTCTCTTGTGTTTGAGGACCTTAACATCCCGGTCCGTGATTTCAACTGGTTCCTCGACGAACTGCAACCGCTCGTCGATAGTGAGTTCCTTAAAAGGAACTATGAGGGTCTCATCTGATAGGCATTTCTTCAGATTCGACACGTGAAATACATTGTGAACTGCACCGAGTTCAGCTGGTAGGTTTAATCTGTAGGCTACTTTGCCAATCTTTTCTAAGATGTCGAATGGTCCGACGTACCGCGGATTCAGTTTGCCTCGTTTACCAAATCGAACCACACCCTTCCAGGGTGAAACTTTCAATAAAACCCGGTCCCCGACCTCAAATTCCAATGGCTTTCTACGCTTGTCCGCGTAGGCTTTCTGACGGTCGCGTGCTGCCGCCATGCGTTGACGTATCTGTGCTATCTTTTCTGTGGCGTCCACAACAATATCTGGACCCGTAATCTGACTATCCCCCACCTCTGCCCAACAGAGAGGTGACCGGCATTTACGTCCGTACAATGCCTCGAATGGAGCGGCTTGAATGCTGGTATGATAACTGTTATTGTACGAGAACTCCACCAGAGGGAGATGTTTTTCCCAGCCGTTGCCGAAGTCTATGACACACGCTCGAAGCATGTCTTCTAGAGTTTGGATAGTTCGCTCAGACTGCCCATCCGTCTGAGGATGATATGCTGTGCTCATGTCTAATCGTGAGCCGAAAGATTTGTGCATCGCTTGCCAAAGTTCTGACGTGAATCGTGCATCGCGATCCGAAATAATAGAGATGGGCACTCCGTGCCTCGAAACAACTTCTTTCATGTAGATGTCTGCTAGGGTAGAAAACTTATCCTTTTCTTTGATAGCCAAGAAGTGAGCAGACTTTGTGAGCCGATCAACGACCACCCAGATAGTGTCATTCCCACGCTGGGATCTAGGTAGGCCAGTAACAAAATCCATGGAAATTTGCTCCCATTTCCATTGTGGTATTTCTGGTTGCTGAAGTAGGCCTGATGGTTTCTGGTACTCGATTTTAACCCTTGCACAAGTTAAACACTTGCCGACGTAAGTTGCGATAAGAGCTTTCATGTTTGGCCACCAATAAGTTGTTCTGATATCGTGGTACATCTTATCCGACCCTGGATGTACCGAGTAGCGAGACTTGTGCGCTTCATCCATCACAAGTTCGCGTAAACCGCCATAAAGCGGGACCCAAATACGCCCTGTTACATAGTAGGCGCCGTCTTCCTTTTGTTCCATTTGTTGCCTTGAACCGCGCAAGGCTTCAGCCTTGACGTTTTCGGGTTTTAGTGCTTCTATCTGAGCAGCTCGTATCTGTGCAGGAAGACTGGACTGAATGGTAAGCTGTAGCGCTCGCACGCGCTTAGGTAGAGTGTCTTTCCGACTGAGGGCATCAGCCACAACATTGGCCTTGCCTGGATGATACTTGATGGCGCATTCGTAGTCGTTCAGAAGTTCAACCCATCTTCGTTGACGCATGTTCAAATCCTTTTGCTTAAGAATATGCTCGAGACTCCTGTGATCGGTGTAAATCGTGCACCTGGTACCGTACAGGTAGTGTCGCCATATCTTAAGCGCGAAAACAACAGCTCCCAGCTCTAAATCGTGCGTCGTGTAGTTCCGTTCATGAACCTTGAGTTGCCGAGAGGCGTATGCGATAACTTTATCCCGTTGCATCAATACACAACCAAGCCCTTGTATCGATGCGTCACAATAAACCACGAAGTCATCCGTGCCCTCGGGCAGTGAGAGAATAGGCGCGCTGCAAAGCCTATCCTTTAAGTACTGAAAAGCGGTCTCCTGTGTATTACCCCATCTGTAAACGACACCTTTCTGTGTAAGCATAGTGAGTGGTTGCGCGATCTTGGAGAAGTCTTTAATAAATCGCCTGTAGTAACCTGCCAAACCCAAGAATTGGCGTATTTCTGTCGGTGTACGTGGTGCTGGCCAGTTTCTGATCGAATCAACCTTGGATGGATCGACATGAATCCCATCCTTGTTTACCACATGGCCTAAGAAGTGGACTTCACGAAGCCAGAAGTCGCATTTTGAAAACTTTGCGTACAGTTGCTCTTTTCGAAGAAGTTCCAAAATAATACGTAGATGCTGTTCGTGCTCCTCCTGACTCTTGGAGTAAATCAAAATGTCGTCGATGAAAACGATGACGAACTTGTCGAGATACGGTTTGCACACCCTGTTCATGAGATCCATGAAGACTGCAGGTGCGTTTGTAAGCCCGAATGGCATGACCAGGAACTCGTAGTGACCATAACGAGTTCTGAAAGCAGTTTTGGAGACGTCTTCATCCCGGACTCTCAGCTGATGATACCCTGACCTCAAATCGATCTTAGAATAGTAACACGACCCTTGCAACTGGTCGAATAAGTCATCTATGCGTGGAAGAGGATAACGGTTCTTCACCGTCACCTTGTTGAGTTCACGGTAGTCGATGCACATCCTGAACGTACCGTCTTTCTTCTTCACAAATAACACTGGAGCTCCCCAAGGCGAAGAGCTTGGACGAATAAAGCCCTTTTCCAAGAGCTCTTGCAGCTGTTTCGACAGTTCTTCCAGTTCGGTTGGAGCTAAACGATATGGTGCGCGGGCTATTGGCGCTGCTCCAGGTGCCAATTCGATCTGAAACTCGACTTGACGATGAGGCGGTAAGCCTGGTAAATCTTCAGGAAACACCTGAGGGAAGTCACGTACAACTGGGATATCCTCCAGCTTCTTTTCCTTTGCTGATGCATCAGTAACGAGAGCCAGAATGGCAGTATGCCCCTTTCGTAAACATTTCTGCGCCTTCAGGTAAGAGATGATGCCAACCACAGCACCACTCTTGTCGCCCTGAACTTCGAGAGGTTCTTGACTGGAGCGAGGAATACAAATAACTTTTTCCTTGCATAAGATCTCTGCGTGATGTTGAGATAACCAATCCATGCCGATGACGACGTCGAAGCTACCCAAGACTATGGGTATGAGATCAATCGTGAAAGTCTGACCCGCTAGAACAATACTACAACCCTTGACTACCTGTGTGGCTTCTACACTTTTACCATTGGCTAGTTCTACGACGTGTTTGGTGTCTAGGGGTGTTGGTGTACGTTTTAATAATTTACCCATTTTCAAGGACATATAGCTTGTATCAGCACCCGAATCAAATAAGACAGTAACATAAATATCGTCGAGAAGAAACTTACCCATAACCACATTGGGATCATTCACTGCATCTCCTCGACCCAACACAAAAGCACGACCACGAGCTTCATTGCCGTTGTTGTTGTTGTTTCCCCCGTTGTTGTTGTTACCATTACCCTGATTGTTGTTATTCCCGTTGCCCTGGTTGTTGTTGTTATTGCGATTCTGGTTCAACTGGGGACAATCGCGTTTGTAGTGACCTTCAGCCCCACACTGGAAACACCCCCGGTTTCCACGCTGTGGCTGCTGCTGCTGATTCTGTGGAGCTGGCGGTGGAAGTTGCTGGTTCTGATTCACTGGTCGCGCGCTTCTACAATCTTTGGCCTCATGGCCCATCTTGTGGCATCTTTGACATTGACTCCTGCGACATCTTCCACTGTGGTGTTTGTTGCACCTGTTACACCACAGGTGATTTCCCTTATAGCCACTATGTCCCTGACTGCCCGATGACTGCTGACTCGGACTCTGGTAATCGTTGGTGCGACGTTGCTGAGTTTGGGACTGAACAGACGCTGATCCCCTGCTGAAATCCCCGTCCCACTTTCTTTTATTCTCGCTGGGTGTGGCAGAAGTAGCAGCGGTGGGAGTGACTGAAGTAACAGCTGTAGCAGTAGCGCCGACACGCTTCGGCAGTTTATTCTGATCCACTGCCTGATCGGTGATGCGATGAGCGAGACGCTGTATTTCCTGGATATTGTTGAGGTTAGCCGAGGTAACGTGGCTCTGAATCTCTGGTACAAGCCCCTTGAGATACAACTCAATGCGCTTGTATGGTGGGTCCACCATAGTTGGACATAACACAGCCAACTCATTCGATCTCTTGGTGTAAGCTTCGATTTCCGAACCAACCATTTTCAAGTTATACAACTCATCCTCCAACTTGTGAATGTCTTCTCTAGTGCAGTATTCCCGCTTGATCAGTTCTTTGAAATCATTCCAGGGTGTGGCGTTAGCAGCTGCCAACCCTAAGATCTGCACTTGTGCGTTCCACCAAGTGAGCGCAATTCCTTCAAGTGTGCCAGTGGCGAACTTCACCCTGCGAGCCTCAGGGCATTCACACATTTCGAAAACCGACTCGAGCTTTTCAAACCAGTGGAGGAGTCCAACTGCCCCCTCCGTGCCACTGAACGAACTGGGACGACATTCCATGAAATTCTTGAAGGTGCACCCAGGTTGTTGCTGAGCGGGTTGACCTATTGTGTACGAATAGGGCAAAGTTAAGTACGAGAATTAATGTAGGATCTAAAGATCCTAGTGTTTATACTGCAGGGTACACTACCTGCTTGGGCGGCTGCAACTGCCGCAGCAACGAGAGCCTCTAGCTGGGCTTGAGTCATGGTAATTCGTGCGGCCATTGATCTTCACATCAAAGGCAACATAAGTGAGAAAGGTTCGCGAATAGTGCGATGACAGAAGAGTGTAAGCACATAAGTATTCTCATGCAATAACAAGTTGTGAGCAAAGTAATGTAAGCATACTACGAGCAAAGTTCTATACAAATTCTAGCAAGCAGGTAATAAACATAAACCTTATTACCTAGGATGTCGAGTCTTGCACGTGGAGCGAAGCGTCGTTGTGGATCGTTGAGAGCACTGTTCTGGTTATAGTCTGGTTTTAATAAAAACGTTTTTCCATATTAAAACCAAGTTCTCTATAACCAATGGCTCTGATACCAATCTGTCACACCCCCAAAATCCACCTGCGGAGTATCACCGCTTGGGAGCGTGACTGACCAGGATCAAGCCATCAATCATATTGAACATAGCATGATATAAATAAAGTAATTCGTAAAACCCCATTCAATACAATTGACGTTTCAAAACAATCATAGTATCAGTAGCGGAAGCATAAGTAAATAACCCAAGTAAACCATAAGTTCAATTATTCGAAATGTTTAAACATAGCGTTCTTAACCCACTGCCCACAACGCCCCGCTCCTCCAGTGCAAGCTCCATAAGTACCTAAGGTCCTGCAAGGCATGCAGCAGATAATCAACAAACTAGTTGAGCGAGTTCACAGTTTATAGTTTAGTTTGGGTAACGGTGCGTTTGTTCAATTAAGTTTCGTATCGTATCAGTTCCATCGCGGCCTCACAGGCATGTGTGCGAAGATTATGTTCGTTAGTTCGCGACCATAGTCTTTACCGACCAGGGTGTGTGCGAAGGCAATTTATCAGTTCGTTCGCGACCATAGTCTTTACCGACCAGGGTGGGTGCGAAGGCAGTTGAGTAGTTCGTAAGCATCAACAGTTTAATCGTTCGTTACAGTATCAAAGTATGCACAAGTAATCATCCAACCCATTCCCACCCTGGGAACCCATGCCTTGGCTGTGTGAACTCACCTTGGTTTGCTCGGTATGCTAAGTTATGCACTCACAAGTAATTAATCACGTCCTAGTGTATGCACGTATAACAAATCAGTTCATGTTCAAAATGATACGCATGCAATTAATTGTTCACATAGCAGTCAGTTTGCATATCAGCACGGCACGTAGTATTGCACGTTCATCACTAAGCATGGCATGTCAATTAAATCAACATATGTTCCACTGTTCAAACATTATTCAAAACCCTAGTATCCTTCGACTCATACTATCATCTTTCGAAAACAAGTGTCACAATGATCCTTCGGACCGAATGTCATGTTTCGGACCATGACATCTTTCGGTCCAAACTATCCTTCGGTCCAACTATCTGTCGGTCAACCAGTATCCTTCGGTCAACTATGGTTCGATCAGATTATGGTTCGGTCAAACTACCATGGTTCGAGCCATTGATATCTTTCGGTCATGGCAGTTACGTTTTATCCATTAACACAATTTCACTAATCAGTTATTGTCAACAGGATCAAACAAGCATAATCACAAGGGTTCACTCAAGAACCCTAATTTGATTAACAAGCATAACACTTTATCCTATACGATTCCGTTTTCAAGAACAGTGAATAATAACAATCCGTAGTGTATACATCACAACCAATCCACAAGCCTTATCATTAACCCTAATCACAACAGATCCAATTTGCATACAAATCCGATGAACATCCAAATCCAACCAATCATGCACAACCGATTAACATACAACCCTAGTATCTTTCAAAACATCCATACTAACCGATCATAAAAACACATATTGCAAAACGATTAGGCAATTATAACATTCATATCCCATTAACATACATAATCGATTAGCATACAAGTCCGATCAACAACATATTGTAAGGCGATCGATAAATCATGAAAGCATATACATTAAACACTAACCGATATTGAAAACAGGGAATTGATCAGCAAGAAGTCTCCGTAAGTTTGTGGTTGCCGTCACAAGTAAAGATGCTCTAGGGTTTTTAGAAAAATAACTACTGATTTCATGCATTCCCATATATACGTATCACAGTAATGGGCCAAGCCCATTGGAAAGACTGGGCCGAAACATATCGAAGGATATGTTTCGTGCTCGAAGGATATGTTTCGGGGTCGAAGGTTATCCTTCGTGGTCCTTCGAATCCTTCGAACTACATGTCATCCTTCGAGGGCTAGGTTAAAGTTAATATTATAATAATAACAATTCTAATATTATTTTCTATCACCACAAATAGTAACATATAGGCAAACAACTCGTGTAATTCAAGTCCACAATCCAACAACTAAACAGTCAAAGTCAAAGTCAACGCGCAATAAATGCGAAAGTGAAAGTCAAACACTCGAGTTGTCACATAGCCCCCACGGCCGAAGTGCCGGGCTGGATAGTCAGGGAAGGTGGGCATGGGATGGTTAACTGATAAACGTTTTCGAACTATGGGGTAACCCCCACGGCTGGATAGCTGATTAAGATTAAACTACGTTTTTTGTAAACAACTCTAAAATGGACAACCAACCGTGAACTCACACAACTTTGTTGTTGACTCGTTGTTACATGCTTTGCAGGTCGCTAGATGCTATGGGGCTTGCACATGGAGGTGGTCGTTGTGGGATGCGAACTGTTATGTCCCGTACTCAATAAATAAACTTTGTGAACTTATGAAACTTATGTTTTGGGTCTTTAAACTATGAACTACGAACTTATGTTTTGGTTTAACGTCTTATGCTTCCGCTGTTTAAATTGAACTTGGTTAACTTCCTTTTGGTCACCAATTGTATTGTGGTTGGTTTTATTTACTTAAATACATTGTTCAATATGATTGGTGGCTCGATCCTGGTCATGTCACGCCTCCAAGCGGTGATACTCCGCATGGTGGAATTTGGGGGTGTGACAAAACGGAACATAATCCCAGATTGTCTAAAGAAGCGCTTTATCATGTGTGATCCAGAGAAGACATATCGGGTGAGTTGTGGTTGATTTATAGGAGGAGGTTATGAAACGAATATATGTTTATGCGAATTTAAAGGACAATACTGACAGATGTGCTAGTATTTTCTCCTAACACATCTAATATGACACATGATAAAAGCGTTTCTTTAGACAATCTGGGATTATGTTCCGCAAATTGGGAACCACATATTCGTGTGTAAAAGCTTGGAAAGATGAACGAATAGAGATCTGTATATACACCCTTGTAATTGTTTACCACATGACACATGATAAAAGCACTTCTTTAGACAATCTGGAATTATGTTCCGCAAATTGGGAACCACATTGTAGACTGGTGGGCTTGAATGGTTTTAATAATACTTGAAAATGGAAATAATCGTGTCAAGATCTTTATCTATCATATCATCGACCAACTGCTCGAAATCCCTTTCGTTTCTCGGGTTCGCATTCGATACAACACAACAAAAAATAAATTCAAAAAAACTGTGGGCTGATACGCATCGTATAGGCATATACGATGCGTATCAAGCCCGCCGCCAGACATAACCTGCACCTGTCAGTCTGCCATGTTTTTTACTTTAATTCAATACGCATCGTATAATTGAAAAAGTGTGTAGATAGACAAAGGGCATGCTATTATGTTTTAATTTTCCACTTAAAACTCGGATTTTTAGGTTTCAAACCCTACATATGCACATATGTTGTTAACAGTGTGTTGTAGGTTTCTTTTTTAGGCACCTATACATGTATAGATTTACATATGTTTAAATATGGAGCTAAATAAGAACCTAGGATTTCGTTTATGGACTATTTATACGAAAGTTTCAACCTATATATGATATCATTTGGGGATTTTGAGGTGTACACACATGTTGGTGGGAATCCGGAATTATCCATCTGAGGACATACTCATACGCATGTACTGTATGCAGGCTTTGATTGGGTCAAATCAAGACCTAATGAACAAATATGTATTAAATTTAATTGCACTTATGAAAAGCAATGTACAAATACCAAATGTGCATATTGAATTTGTATAAAACAATATTATATTTTCTCAAATGTTCTAAGTTAGAAAACTTTTTTGATGTAATTGATGTTGCACGTGTGTAGATACTTAAAAAAATTAAAATACACGATTAATCTATGTACCTACATGTGTATGTATGTAAGATCACTAATTTTTTTTTTGTAAGACTATATCTACTTATGTATCGGTTGAAAGAAATATATTGATGATACACATGCATTTAAGTAAAAACCACACACATTATTAAATAATATATCCCACATATGTGTTGGTACGTAAAAACTCTAAAGCACACTACTAATAGTATACCTATAATACGTTGAAAGAAAAATGTCAAATGTCATTGATAATACACATATGAAGACATGTAACCTATAGTTATACTAGGGTTGACAATGAGTTCAGTTTGACACGGGTTTTGGTAATTTCAGTCCTATATCTGGTTGTAAAATTGTATCTCATACCTGGGCCAATGTCCCTCAGGTATATGCTGGGTAACTACGTGTCGAGTATCAAGCATACCCATGGGTATCGAGTATGCCTGTAAGTTTCTTAAAAACATGCGTGTTTGGATTTTGAAAAACGTTTTTTTTTTCGTATCATTCTATTTTTTTAATATAATTAATTTATTACACATTATTATCGCTATAAAAAAAGTTTGAATTATCTAAAACAGGGCCGTCTCCGAAAATGTTTGAAAATCTTTAGGCCCTATGTGAACAGAAAATACGGGCCCCTTAAATATAAATTTTTAAAAATAATATATATAAAAAATATTTAAATATATGAAAATGAATTAATATCAATTGAATCAACATCAATCATTTAATGTATGTTTGATAAAATTAGGCAACTAAAGTCATTTGCATTTAATAAATAGATAAGAAACAAAAAGAAAAACAAAACTAAAAACACCGGGATTAGAACCCATGGCTTCTTATTATTAAAGTGACTTTCAAACCATCAAACCAAATGCTTCAGGATGTTATTTTTTTGATTCATTATATGTATATATTCTAACTTTACAGTGTAAAACTAATTACATAAACAAAAAAGTTTGGTCCCCGATGGGTTTAGGCCCTGAGCCGTTACCCATCCCGCACACCTTCGGACCAGCCCTGATCTAAAATATGTAAAATTCATTATCATCGAAATCTCAAAAGAGACAAGTTAATACTTTATATCATAAAGTTATAGACAACATTATCAAATACATGATTAAAAAAATCATTTTACACATAAAGAAACTATTAAATTGGCCCGTTACTAGACAATGGTTGATGAACAATAAAAAAAATCATGCATGTGTACATGTCCTAGAATACCCAAAGACCTGTTGTGAACATTTTGGGTTCGATTGATACCGGATATTAGGGTTTACACCGAAAAGTACGGTCAAAGAAACTCACCTAAGATTCTCTGCAAATTGCAAAACTTTTAGTGACAGTAGACACGTGTTCATCACACCACCTGACTCACTCCCATACAGTTTCAAAACACTCCAAATGACATTCCTGCCCTCTCTAGCCGTTATACAACATTTCCACACACCACTCGAGGCTACTTTCGTCATTTCACCCTCCACCTCCCCCTCAACACACTGTTGTTCTCATCTTTGCTGACGAATGTATAATTATCCAGTATATGTATAATTCACACACTTATCTCATCATCGGTTGCTAATTCTCACTCTCTCTCCTAGGGTTTCACTTTCCGTTTCAACCTAATGGCTACTGCATCTTCATCCGATCCGGTCATGAAATCGGAAGGTAGCGTTAGCGGCAGCGCCGGTGAGGCTTCCGACGCGGCTGCGGCGGCGGCGGTAGGTAAGGCGAGCGGTTACCAGCAGCAGTTGATGGTGAAGTATAGAGGATTGAAGAAATCGAAGAAGGAGAGAGGTTGTACGGCGAAAGAACGGATCAGTAAGATGCCGCCGTGTGCTGCCGGAAAACGGAGCTCTATCTACCGTGGTGTTACTAGGTATACGGATTTAATCGGTGATTCTGATTTTCGTGTTTATCGGTTTATGCGAGTATATCTGTTTGAATTTGACTCTGTGAACGTGTAACAGAATGCTGTCAATTTTGTGTGATTTTAGGTGTAAGTGTGACTGGAATTGGAGATTTGTTAGTTCATTATCTAGTGGTTAGGTTTGTGAAATTTTGTGAGTAGATGAAAGTTGAAGTAAAATCTTATATTAAATAATTAATTGAATTGTGCCTCACGTGATCTAGATCCACTACAGAATGCATTAAATATGAAGCATAGGTTTAACTGGATTTAAACGGTTGTTGCAGCCGGATGTGATAATGATGCCGGGATCACAGTTTTGCTGACACTGCTCGCTTAAATGTTTTGAGCTTGATTCTTGAAAGAATTGTTAGTTACTATGTGAATTTTGTACTGGAGAGGACTTATTACTTGCTATTCACATTGGACATGGTCTAGGATCTTCTAGACTATCTAGTCTCAGCTCGCTTGTACACAATATTTAGTCTATGAGGAATACTGTGGATTGTTGTAGACCGGTCATTAAATCATCGGGTATTTCTGGGAAGCTTAAAACGTTTAAACACGAGATGGACCTGGTCTGGCCTTAGTTTCCTAGTGTTTAGAAACGCTAAAGGTAAATTCAAAGCTGTTAGACTCGAACCATTGACAGGTCTTCTAAAGTATTTGCATAATTTTATACATATATACGGAGGGTGTTGAGTGTAACGTAAGTTGTAATCTTAACTGGCTGATTAAGTTTAAAATATGTATAGATTTGGAAGTTAACTTTAATTTTTTTTTGCTTCTCACATGTTACAATTTTTTATTGTGCAAGTGCTGCTGGATGCAGCAATTGTCCAAAACCACTTTTTAACTTTTGCATCAACCATGGTTATTTGTCTATTTTCCTTCCGAGATTATATATTTTGCACTTTTACAGAATTCTCAAGTTTTTGTTGAAATACTGTAATGTTACCAGGCATAGATGGACTGGCCGTTATGAAGCGCATCTATGGGATAAAAATACCTGGAACCAGAATCAGAATAAGAAGGGCAAGCAAGGTTCAATCCTCTCTTTGTTTGTATGTGTGTGCTTGTATATATCTGTCTGTATGTATATATGTTGCAAGAAGCCTGGAAATTGTGTTCTTTATTCCTTTTCAGATGCACGAATTAAGTGCAATGAACTCTAATCTGATTTCTGTTTTCTTTTGTATGGGTTATGCTCATGGTTTTTGGCATCTATTTCAACAGTTTATTTAGGTGAGGATCTGGTTGAGTATTTATGTAAATCTGTTTCTATTAACACGATAATGTCTGCATTCATTTTTGTTATCCTATGCTAAACGTGTTTTTAGGTGCATATGATGATGAGGAAGCTGCTGCCAGAGCATATGATCTTGCTGCCTTGAAGTATTGGGGCCCTGGGACACTCATTAATTTTCCGGTGAGTAATCATATACAGTCTCATAAGCATGATTAAGCTCCCTACTTTACCACAAGCAAATGACTTTTCTTTGAATAGCATACCTCATCTCTTACTACCGTTCCATTTTATGAAGACTGTTTGTCATATTATTGTTGCCAGGTAACAGACTATACAAGAGATCTTGAAGAGATGCAAAACCTATCAAGAGAAGATTACCTTGCATCACTCAGAAGGTATACAAGGAACCAATACATGCATGTGCATAGTTATTTTTGCTTGTTTATTTTATCCTAACTTTTTGGCATGAAATCATTGCAGAAAAGGTAGTGGTTTCTCAAGAGGAACCTCTAAATGTCATGGAGTTTCCAGGTATCTAATTAATCATTTGGTCCAAAAGGGAGCCATGTGTACTTCAACAAACTATTGTTAGTTGATTCCTACTTTTCTAGCTATAATCATATTTTATCATAGAAGCGAGTTAGTAAATCACATATAACCACCTGGTACATTCTAAATATGATTAGAAACCATGTGGGCAAACTAATCAACAGGTCAGAAAATTGATTAATTCCTATTTTAAAGATGTATTCGATAATAAGTTTGTTAGGATCCTCCTGATCTCAACAAATCTAAATGTCTTGATGGGTTTCATCCTTGTGTTTCTGCCTCTTAACACAATCAAACTCGTTCAGCATGAATCTTTTCATTTCAATGGTATCTCATCAGTTTCAAAATAGGCATCACTTTTTATATCCCGCACAAGAAATAGCGCTTGAATCACCTTGTAGGACCCACATGATATGAGCCTATGAGTGGAAACCATCTTCCTTGCGCACTATTAATCGTGCTGGATATCGGATACCTCAAATGCTACTGACCCACACTTAATGTTACTATAATTTTATAATATTCTTCGGCTTTCTGTTTGTGCTATAAAACAGTACTAGATGGGACTCTCCCTTGGGCCGGATTGCTGGAGCCGATTACCACAGCCGCATGCATCATGGTAAGCAAGAGTTTTATGCCAAATCCAAAATAAAATCTAGATTATTATATAATATTACTAGGTTATAATCCCGTGTATTACACGGGTTGAATAAACTCGTATATTATACTAATAGAATAAAATATAAATGTAACTTGTTAACAGATACAATCGTTAAGATATGTATTTAAAAAATGAAAATTGACGTGACAGATATAAATTTTGTTAAGTTAATTTTTAAAACATTATTAACTTTGATGTTTAATAGCAGCACCTATTTATTATTTTGTATCATATTGTATTTTTACAATTCTTACCACGTACATTAAATATTAAAATTTTTTTAGAAATTGCTCATTAAAATAATTATCATCACTATTCGTCTATTCTTCGTTTTTCAAAATTTTAACCAACATAATTTTGAACTTGGTGAAAGTAAGTAAAAAATATAAGTTTATTTAAAAAATAATAATGAATTTCATATTAGATTCATTCGGTTAATGAGATAATAACTATCTATAATTAAATAATAATATCCATAATTAAATAGGAGAGCGAGGTGGAAAACAAAATATAAATGACTCCAATGAATGACACGTGTCTCCCATTGTTTTCTTTTATTACATAGTATTAGATATAGGTACAGATTGTTATTGTAATCATTATTTAACTCACTCAATTTAACGGAAATAAAATGTTAGCGGAACCCAACCAAACACAGCCCTTTTGACACATACACGAAATTATGGTTTTCCACCTGAAACCGTATTGACCTGTTACCCAACCTGCTCATCTTGTGATTACAATGCTCACATATTTGAATGTTTCTTTTTATGTCCATTAACTTCTGGGGTTCATGCATAACTTATTACACTGCAGGTGATGATGCAACAACAGAGAGCGAATACGTTGGTGGATTTTGCATGGATAGGAAAATTGATCTTACACCTTACATTAAATGGTGGGGACCGAACAAGTCCTGCCAAACTGAATCTCAATTAAAATCATCAGACGAAACAAATAATGCTAGTTCCGAAGACACTGGAAGTGACCATAAAACGTCAGAATGGGTAACCCAACCCACCGAACCCTATCAGCTGCCTCGTTTGGGTGTCTCTCCTGAAGGAAAACAACATAAACGGTCTTCAGTATCCGCCATGAGTATACTGTCAAGATCTGCAGCTTACAAAAGCTTACAAGAAAAGGCTGCAAAAAAGGAAGCTGAAAACGATGTTGAAAATGACGAGAATGAAAACAAAATTAACATCAACAAGATGGATTACGGTAAAGCGGTTGAGAAATCAAGTGATGATGGTGGTGCACCTGAAGGATTTGGAGTTGGATTAGGGATGGATCTTGAAAGAAACACGTACCCTTTGGCTCCATTCTTGTCTGCACCACTTTTGACCAACTATAATACGATTGACCCGTTGACCGACCCTATTCTTTGGTCATCCCTTGTCCCTTCTCTCCGCACCAGACCTTCTCAGCCCGTAGAGGTCAGTACCTGTTAATTTTTTATTTTATTTTTAACCTATTACGGCAATCTGATTTGTGACATTTTGAATATTTAACATCAGGCTACAAAGACAGAAACCAGTTCGGATTATACTTTCTTCCAACAGGAGGACTTGCTACCTACATGATCCAAGTAAAAGGTGTGTTCTGTCCAAATTTTCTTGGAAAATCTCTTGAATGCATGTGCAATGCTACAGAGAATCGATAACGACTATCTCATACTGCCTTAGAACAAGAAAAGGTTGCCGGATGTGCTTGGTATGCTACCTTAGTTTTGTTATAGAGAAAGTTGCAAGAAATATATACATATGTATATGTATGCATGTATGTATAAGTAGATATTTAATAGCAAACATGTTATAGCATAGAAGTTGTATTTATAAAAGGTACACTATTATATGAAGAATGAAGTATAGGAAAGTTTTTTAACGATTATGGAAGGTATTTTATAGAAGTTGCAAGTGTGCATCAGGGCTGCGAAGCGCAAATGAGTCCGAGTTGGCCAAGACAACACAGGTTTAAGCTCGACTTTGAGATCTTGAGAACTTCCATTAGTGAACTATGTTCAGTAAGGTTGAGTGGCGGAGCTTGAACGAAAATTCAGTGGGGGCCAGACTTTTAAAAATCCAATATTTTACACTAAAAGATGGGATTTTTTGGTAAAATTAACACCACAAGCGAAAATCAGTGGGGGCCGGGGAAACCCCGCCCCATTAACGCTTCACCTCTGATAAGTGATAACACCAACTTGATATTCATCAAATTTTGACCACAAGTGCATTCTAGTACTTGTTATGTGTTTTGAATTCAGTTCAAACTGGGTTCGGTAAAAATGGGAACGTGTTGATTCATATTTATTTCGACTACTTTCTCATATTTTATCAGATCAATTTTTTTGTTTAGGTCAAAACAGGTTCAGACTGAAATGGGCTCGGCTTGAAATGAGTTGTTTTAGATAGTATTGACACTGGGCTTGCCAAATTATAGAATGGGTTTAGACTGAATGGTTATTGTCCATCGTTTTAAGTTGGTATATGTACTTGAGCTAGCGGGTTATCACCCGCGCTCTACTGGGGGGGGGGGGGGTTGAAAGCGTAGATAAAAATAAGCAAATTGTGAACGTGATGATAAAAAACCACATAACGACGATGTATATAAAGACAAAAACGACAGTTGCACATTAAAGAAAGTGTGAGGCGGACTGGAGAGTGAATCATTAGATCCTCCTCTAAACCCGTGCTTCGCGGAATCGTGGTGTGGGCGGGCTAATTTAAAAAAAATCAAGGGAATTCGATCGGTGTTGGTTTGATTTATTACGGTATCGACACTTGGTATAGCAACCAAGGGAGCAAAACCAAAAAATATAGTAACCCAGAGGGATTTGGACACGTGTTTTAAGATGACAGGAAACCATAAAAACGAATTCGGTAACGCGTTGCACCAAGGGTGTAGGTTCGGTGGAAAGTATGTAAGGGCCGGTTTTGACAACTTGTACATTAGCGTTGAAGAGATGTTCAACCAGTGCTACTGGATAAGTCAATATCACACTAGGCTGAGGAGAGAAAACACTGGGCTGATAAGAAAAAAACACAAAGATGAGAAGAAAAAGTTACGGATTGATATCTTGGAAAAACAGAAGAAATATTGGGTGTTCCAAACTGAAAAGTTGAAGGTCTAATAGGCCCATATTCAGGCCAAAAAGGCTCATTTGGAGCAATAGGAGCCGCCTGTTAGGATTCTTGACAGGGCGAAATGCTCATTCTAGAAACTACTACAAGATAGTAACCTTGGTCATTTGGTTGTTGACAAGTCATGACGATATTTGGGGATGTCCATCGTAATCTTAAAGATAATGTGTTTGTTTGTATTGCTATAATCTTACTATTGATTGCTTTGTACATTTCTATTTGTTTTGTGAGATCGGTGGATTACCCGATGAAAAGTTATAGTTGGATGAGATATGTTGCAAATTCTTGCTTTGTTTGTCGAGGCATCACCCCTTTTGTATTCAAGGCTAATAGTGTATGCGACGCTCAGATGGAGATGTAGGCTTCTGATCAGGATCTAGTGGAGCACCGATTTATCATGTTGCTGCAACAAACAACTTATTCAAAGGCTGTTTTCATCTCGCAAATTTGCTCAAGTAGTGACGCAGATGGCAGGAAAATTTCAGTAAGTGCCTCGGGTAGATCGAATTGCCGGTTTCCCATTACTTCAACAAAGAACCTCTTTGAAGGTTGTTTTTCACAAAAAGAAAATAGGAAAAAACGGTCCTTGGATGATAGGTTAGAAAACTTTTGCAGAAGTAGTGCTACCTCTCGTACCATTTTCACTTCAAGTGCCACCTTGAAAAAATCTCAAAACTAAGGTCATCTCCATTGCTAATTGTGATTTGTTGTATCTTGTAAGATTGAAAATCAGAGAAAGAGAAAGGGAATGTGTGAGTATGAAACTTAGTGAAAAAACAATCACCATTGCAAAGGATGATTAATGCCAAAAAAAAAAAACAAACCACCATAGCAACCGACGATTTCTACAAAAAAAAGTCATTGTCAATGGCGATTTACGTAGATCAAGTTGGATGGCATTTCAAATCCAAACATAATGTTAGAAAATTTAATGTTTTTCATGCTCATGTTCTTCAAAAGATAATAAATGACATGTAGCCTGATAATTAAACGATTTAAAACACTAAGTCAATAATTTGATTGTTTACTAACTTAATAACATGTAAACTACATTAAATTCATTTTTGAAACTCATTAATTTTTTCACAACAATGTTAAGTTATATGGAACACTAATTAAAGAAAACAAAACGTACACATTGCTAATACAAGAGGGTTACTCGGGAAAACCCGAAGTGTCACATTATCCCCAAGTTTTAAGAACTTTCGTCCCGAAAGTTAAGGCAGCCACTGTCAAGCTAGTACGCGTGAGAGCGTTTCAACGGGGTGTCACATCATCCCCCCGTTAGTTTGGAATTTCGTCCCGAAATTCGGTTGTAGCTTCAGTGCTGGGGGTTTCGTTTGGGAACAACTGGGGATACTTGCACTTCATCTGGTCTTCCCGCTCCCAGGTAAACTCTGGGCCACGTCGCGAGTTCCAACGAACTCGCACGAGAGGTATCTGGCTACGTTTGAGGGTTTTGATTTCTCGATCCGTGATCTCAATCGGTTCCTCAGTAAAGTGTAGCTGTTCGTCAATAGTGAGTTCCTTGAAGGGGATTATGAGTGTTTCATCTGACAGACACTTCTTCAGATTAGACACGTGAAAAACATTGTGCACCGCACTCAGCTCTCCAGGCAGATTCAATCTATAAGCAACCTTACCGATTTTCTCGGTAATTTCGAATGGTCCAACATATCGCGGATTCAGCTTGCCCCGTTTACCAAAACGAACCACACCCTTCCAGGGTGAGACTTTAAGTAGAACCCGGTCCCCAACCTGGAATTCTAGCGGTTTCCTACGCTTATCAGCGTAGCTTTTCTGACGGTCACGAGCTGCCGCCATGCGTTGTCTGATCTGGGCAATCTTCTCCGTTGTGTCTACCACCAGTTCTGGGCCTGTGATCTGGCTATCACCCACTTCCGCCCAGCAAAGAGGTGATCGACATTTACGACCGTACAATGCCTCGAAGGGTGCTGCCTGAATGCTGGTGTGGTAGCTGTTATTGTAGGAGAATTCCACTAGCGGTAGATGCTTCTCCCAATTCTTGCCAAAATCGATCACACATGCTCTAAGCATGTCTTCCAGGGTTTGGATGGTGCGTTCAGACTCCCCATCCGTTTGTGGGTGATAAGCAGTGCTCATGTCCAAACGTGAGCCAAAGGATTTGTGCATAGCTTGCCACAACTCCGAAGTAAAACGAGCATCTCAGTCGGAAATAATGGAGGTTGGCACCCCGTGCCTCGAAACTACTTCCTTTAAGTAAACCTCTGCCAAGGTAGAAAACTTGTCTGTCTCCTTGATAGCCAAAAAGTGTGCAGACTTGGTCAGTCGATCTACTATCACCCAAATAGTATCATTCCCGCGTTGGGATCTAGGTAGGCCAGTGACGAAATCCATGGAAATTTGCTCCCATTTCCATTTCGGGATTTCTGGTTGCTGGAATAGGCCTGCTGGTTTCTGGTACTCTGTCTTGACTCTTGCGCAAGTCAAACATTTGCTGACATACGTTGCTATGTGGGCTTTCATGCCAGGCCACCAATATGTAGTCCTTAAGTCATGGTACATCTTATCCGAACCAGGATGTACTGAGTAACGGGACTTATGGGCTTCGTCTATCACAAGTTCACGTAGGCCTCCATAGAGTGGAACCCAAATACGCCCTGTCACATAGTATGCGCCATCTTCTTTTTGTTCTAATCGCTGCCTCGATCCTCGCAAGGACTCAGCCCTGATGTTCTCCGGTTTCAGAGCTTCAACCTGAGCATTTCGAATCTGAGTAGGGAGGTTAGACTGGATGGTAAGTTGTAGCGCTCGCACGCGCTTAGGCGCAATGTCTTTTCGGCTGAGGGCGTCTGCCACAACATTGGCCTTGCCCGGATGGTACTTGATTGCGCATTCATAATCATTCAAGAGTTTGACCCATCGGCGTTGTCGCATGTTTAATTCCTTTTGCTTGAAGATATGCTCGAGACTCCTGTGATCGGTGTAAATAGTGCACTTGGTACCGTACAGGTAATGTCTCCATATCTTAAGAGCAAAAACCACTGCTCCCAGTTCTAAGTCGTGCGTAGTGTAGTTCCTTTCGTGAGTCTTAAGTTGTCGAGAGGCGTAGGCAATAACTTTCTCGTGTTGCATTAACACGCAACCGAGCCCATGAATAGACGCATCGCAGTAAACCACAAAGTCGTCGGTACCTTCAGGTAACGAAAGAATAGGAGCACTACAAAGGTTATCCTTTAGCTTCTGAAATGCGGATTCCTGAGCTTCATTCCATTTATAAGCAATACCCTTCTGAGTGAGAGCCGTGAGAGGCTGAGCAATCTTTGAGAACCCCTTGATAAATCTACGATAGTATCCTGCCAATCCCAAGAATTGACGAACTTCTGTCGGAGTCTTAGGGGTAGGCCAATTCTTTATAGAGTCGATCTTAGCTGGGTCGACGTGAATCCCGTCCTTATTGACCACGTGCCCAAGGAAATTGACTTCTCGAAGCCAGAAGTCGCATTTCGAGAACTTGGCTTACAGTTGTTCATTGCGAAGGAGTTCAAGGATAAGGCGCAGGTGCTGTTCATGCTCTTCTTGGCTTTTCGAGTAGATCAGGATGTCGTCGATAAACACAATCACGAATTTGTCGAGGTAAGGCTTGCACACTCGGTTCATGAGGTCCACGAAAACCGCAGGCGCGTTAGTCATTCCAAAGGGCATGACAAGGAATTCGTAATGACCATAACGAGTTCTGAATGCAGTTTTAGAGATGTCTTCACTACGGACTCTTAGCTGATGATAGCCCGATCGTAGGTCAATCTTTGAGTAGTAGCTCGATCCTTGCAACTGATCGAATAGGTCGTCGATACGCGGGAGACGGTAGCGATTCTTGATGGTAACTTTGTTCAGCTCACGATAGTCGATGCACATTCGGAAAGTGCCATCCTTCTTCTTAACAAAGAGTACTGGTGCTCCCCAGGGCGACGAACTGGGACGGATAAACCCTTTATCCAATAGTTCCTGTAGTTGCGTAGAGAGTTCCTTCAGTTCTGCGGGGGCTAGTCGATAAGGCGCACGAGCTATAGGCGCTGCTCCGGGAGCTAGCTCGATTTGGAATTCGACCTGACGGTGGGGAGGGAGTCCAGGTAGTTCTTCAGGGAACACCTCGGGGTAGTCGCGTACCACTAGAAAATCTTCAATCCTCTTTTCCTTTTCGTGTGTGTTGGTGACAAGTGTTAAGATAGCGGTGTGCCCCTTTCGTAAACATTTCTGGGCCTTCAAGAATGAGATAATGCCTGTGACTTCTCCGCCTTTGTCACCTTGCACGATGAGGGGTTTGCCAGAACGGCGGGGAAAGCGAACCATTTTCTCTTGACAGAGGATTTCCGCGCGATGTTTGGATAACCAATCCATGCCGATAACGACGTCGAAGCTTCCAAGAGCAATAGGGAAAAGATCGATGCTATAGGTCTGACCAGACAGTACTAGTTTGCAGTCGTTGATAACATGTGAGGCCTCGATGTGTCTACCATTAGCTAACTCGACGATATGTTTAGAACTTAGTAACGAAGGCGGGTGCTTAAGCTTCTTACTAATGCGTAGGGATACATAACTAGCATCGGCTCCAGAATCAAATAATACAAAAACATAACGATCATCGAGTAGGAACTTACCCGCCACGACGCTGGGGTCATTCCTCGCTTCTCCAGCTCCAATCACAAAAGCCCTTCCCCTTGCACCATTCCCAGCATTGTTGTTTTGATCGTTGTTTCCAGCTCCCTGATTGTTGGGGCGGTTCTGGTTCCGTTCAGGGCAATTCTTCTTAAAGTGCCCCTTAGCCCCACACTGGAAACAACCCTTGACGTTCCCATGATGTTTCTTCTGCTGCTGGTTCTGCCCGGCGGGACGTGGACTCCTACAGTCCTTGGCCTCATGCCCCATCTTGTTACATCGCTGACACTGACTTTTCCCACAAGGCCCACTGTGATGTCGATTGCACTTGTTGCACTTGGGGTGGTTCCCGCGATAGCCACCCTGTTGTTGAGGGCCCTTGTTGTTGACAGTTTTCCTTTGCTGGGTTGGGGCCTGAGTGGGGTTAGCATCCTTGCTTTGATTTCCTTCCCACTTACGCTTGTTGTCACTAGAAGTTCCAGCAGTAGCACTGATCCTTTTGGGCAGCTTGCCCTGTTCCACGGCCTGATCAGTGAGTTTGTGAGCAAGACGAACGACCGGCTGAATGGTATTGAGGTTGGCTGCAGTCACATGGCTTCGAATTTCTGGAGCCAAACCCTTGATGTACAACTCGATTCTTCGGTACATGGGTCGAGACATGTTTGGGCAAAGAGCAGCATAGTCGTTGGACTGTTTGGTGTATACCTCGATCTCTGATCCAACCATCTTGAGCTCAAAGTACTCGTTTTCGAGCTTGTGGATGTCATCCCTGTGACAATACTCTTCCTTAATCAAGTCCTTGAAATCTTCCCACGCAGTAGCATTAGCAGTTTCCAAACCAAACATCTGCATTTGCGCCTTCCACCAGGAAAGCGCGTTTCCTTCAAGCGTACCAGTAGCAAACTTCACCCAATTCGCAGGGGGATACTCACAGATAGCAAAGACGGCTTCGACTTTCTCAATCTAGTGTAGGAGACCTATGGCACCCTCAGTGCCATTGAAAGAGAGAGGCTTGCAATCCATGAAAGTTTTGAAAGTACACACGTGTGGTTGCGCAGGTGCATGCTGACCTGTTGTGAGAAGCGAAGCGAATAGGTTTAGGGGTAAAAAGACGATGCGGCGGTAGGATCTAAACATCCTAAGATAACGAGTTTACCTCCAGGGTGAGCTGCGAAAGCTGCAGCCACCGTGTTAAGCAGGTTAGTGAATTGAGCCTGAGTCATGTTAATGTTTCCTCTTCCGCGTCCACTCATTGTCTTCATAATCAGAAAACATAGCATGAGTGCGATGTCGTAATGTAGCGAGAATGAGATAGAAGAGGGAGGTGTATCTATCTAACTAGGCACACTAGTACGTATAGCAAAACAGAAAACGTAAAGCAAGCAAGCAAGTAATCACTAGTCCGAGCTATGAGGTCTAATGTGTTGAGTCTTGCACTTGGAGTGTAGTGTCGTCATGAGTCACGGGTTATAGTCTGGTTTTTCTCAAAAAGATTTCCCCTTTTCAAAACCAAGTTCACTATAACCAATGGCTCTGATACCAATCTGTCACACCCCCAAAATCCACTTGCGGAACACCACCGCTTGGAGGCGTGACTGACCAGGATCCAGCCACCAATTATACTGAGCAATATATAAAAAAATAACATAAATAATACTCACCAACCACAAGGTTAGCAAATATCATAGTCAGGGTTCAAAAGTTTTAAGTTTAAGTAATAGTTCAGATAAGTAGCGAAAGCATAGACAAAATAGTTTAGAACAAGATTCTTAGTTCAAGTTTGTTTAGAACCCAACACACGGGTTAGACGACCACTACACATCCGCAAGCTGCAAGCTCCTGAATCACTGGGTACCTGCAAAGCATGCAGTAGGGTATCAACATAATGTTGGCGAGTCCACGAGGTGTCAAGTTTTAGTTTTTGAAAACGTATGTTGTTTAGATAAAGCATTTATAATCACGTTGTGGGGAGCTACCCCATCTGTAAGCTCACTAAACTGTAGATACTAAAACTGTTGACAGAAAGTTGTTGTGCCCCGAGTCAATGTCTATCGTCATTGACCAAGATGCAAGGTCTCCTAGTTCATGCCCGATCTCCCCCGGTCACGGTGTGAGGTTGTCAAACCTAATAGCGCTATCAACTAATAACCCGTTCGCCCCCGGCGATTAATCGGTACTGTAAGCAGGGACTTAAGGTGATAGAGTTTCGTTTAGCTTGGCTAGTTGTGATTTATAAATAATATCCAAACGTATCTCCCCCGTAGATAGTAAATACCCATTCGGATTTCCCCCGGAAATAATAGTTCAAAAGTATTTTTCCCACAGTTGGCAGTTTGTCCGTGTCCCTCCTTGGGACGCATGCTTTTAGTGTGTGAACTCACCTTGGGTTGCTCGGCAGATTAGGTTATTTGTCAAACACGCGGATCACCACGTCCTAACATGGTTACCAGTATAGGTCAGGTTTGGGTACAGAGAATGTCACGTATTTACACATAATCTAACACATAGCATGCATACAGTTACATGTTGAGCTATTGGGCCGGCTCTACTATTGGATCAGTCAACAGTAACAACTAACACATAGTTCAGTTAAACAGGCAGCCCAAACAAATAACGTTATGGCCCAATAACTAAACTGAGCAGCCCAGTCGAGACAAGGTGGTCTCGACTTGTAATGGTTGGTCTCAAGTGGTGCAGGCATGACTCGCAACCCCGGAGATCTCGAGTCCCGTCTCGAGTTGTCATGATGTGGTCTCGAGTCGAGACCTTGATGGTCTCGAGTCCCTGAAGTCCGTTTTGAAGTTGCTTGGTCCAGGTCTCGAGTCGCAACCGTTGCAGTCTCGAGTTGTAGCTTCATGGTCTCGAGTCGAAACCAGAGGTCTCGACTCGTTTACCTGCTGATTCTGGCACATCTGCCCGCATTGTACTATCCACAGAATTCTGATTTCACGATTTTTTGTACTATCCAATAAGGTTTCACAAACATGTTTCTTTGTCTAACAATTAACCAAAATGGATCAAACAACAAGTTTTTCAAATGTTATCAAATCTTCATATCATGTTCAACACATGTTCATCTAGTTCATCTTTAGGGTTTTCATCCTAAACAAACATGCTCACTTAAACCGATTTATGCTAGCATAATACACCTAGTTTAATGTACTATCGATCATCATCATTCACACACCCAACCGAGAACATGATAGCACCATATTCAAACATTTTTCTACTTATTCATATGTCAAGTTAGCATGATCATTAACAAACCACTCTATCTAGAAATCAAGCATCTACATCATAGATGAACAACAATCTTCATGTATTTCATGATTTTTACTCACTAAATCAATCAAGATCATGTAAAAGAGGTTAAGCATACATTTCATTCATCAAGCACACAAGGCATCTAGTACACATATAACACCTAGTACACATTAGAACACTAACCGGTAGAGACTCGAAGTGTGAGGGTATGAAGGGTCGATGAGTGAGCTTCTGAATGATGATTCCGAGCTTGAACCGAGCCGAGTGTCCTTGTTGTCACCGGTTTGGTCCGAGAGAAAGGAGAGGAGGTCTTGTAGTTCTAGGGTTTTAGTGAGGGAGAGAGTGTGTGAGAGTGTAAGGGAAAAGGTGGATGAGGGGTTTTATACTCGGTTTGGGTGGTGCACCCTACAAGGGTTTCGAGTGGGCTCAAAGGGGTGTATGGCCCAATCCGGCCCAACCGTTACTGTTTACTCGAGACCGAGTGGTCTCGAGTCGGGTTTGTTGTGGTCTCGGTTCACTATTATACACACATACTTATATTATACATACATACAACACATAGCATAGCAAGATAATCACAACTTTCATTTAATAATTCGTACGTACACATTGCTAATACAAGAGGGTTACTCGGGAAAACCCGAAGTGTCACATTATCCCCAAGTTTTAAGAACTTTCGTCCCGAAAGTTAAGGCAGCCACTGTCAAGCTAGTACGTGTGAGAGCGTTTCAACGGGGTGTCACAATTTTGAGGGGGAGTTTGTGATAAAAGTGAGAAAAGTTTTTGAGATTTGGTCATACAAGTGGTCATCAGACACATTAAAATGCTTGAATTTTCATCTGAAAGTGGTTTATCAGAGATTAATAGTGTTAAATCATTTTAAGACTTATTGTGAGGTAGAGAATGTGCAGGTTTGAGAAAGAGCTGGGTCAATCGATCCTGAGAAGCTTGTGTTTAGAGAAAGCCAGATCTTGATCCTGTGAATGCCAGACCACGATCCCAGTACAAGTTGAGGGGGGAGTCTGTTAGAGAAAGGGAGTCTGTTGGTGATTGATAAAGAGAAGAGAGAGATTTGAGGATGCTTTACAATGTCAGATACTTTGAAGAGAAGCCCGAAGACTGATAAAGACTGAAGATGTTGAAGACTCGACACTTAAGACTCGTCAACATTCGAGGGGGAGTCTGTTGGTGCATCGCCTGTCGATTTCGTCTTGTATCGAGTCTTGTTCGTAGAATGTTAGAACTGGGCACGTAGTACGAGAAATAGGTAATTCCGCTTGAAAGGGAGGTAATCCCATTTGAGAGTTGCATAGTTAATTCCGCGCGGAATTAGATTCCGTTTGGAATGCTAATTCCGCTTGGAACCCTCTCAAACCAAATCATATGCCTATGAATACCCTAGTTCAAGCGAAATTAGATAGAACTTTCCAGTTTGTGCAACGAAGTGCTGCCGAAGTGTCGTCTCGCTGTAATTTGTCATCAAATCAATAAAAACGACAATTAATGAGTATATTGTGCTGAATTGACCTCAGAACATCTGTTTCCGCCTTTCGTTCTGAGCATAAACTCTTCTGATCGACTCATTTGGGTCAGAAAAGGATCCTTCAACATTAATTACAAAAGAGTAACTGAAAAGACAAAATACTTTATTATAATAATGCACCGTCTAATTTAGGCGCCAAAAAGACATCCTATAAAATGATACATCTCAGCAACTTCCATTTGATCAAACCAAAAAAAAAAATGCGAAATACTACTAAATACCACCCACTGTAAAACGCCAACAAATAAACTGAATGAATTGTTATCAGAGGGAAGTACCTCAGAAAAGATTTTGCTGCATGAGACGGATAAAATTTCAGGAAAAAGATACTGATGCCAGTCATATGACATTTTGTATTTTTTGTTCTTGAAGAAGGTTTGGATGAGGAGAAGAGGTCAATGACACTGAAGAGTGGGTTCGCTATAAAGATGAAGATCCAGATAAAGAAAAAGTGAAAAACTCACTCACACGCCATAGATCTATATCCCCAAACATCCACACAAAAAGACAGTTCAACAGACGAGGAGACAAAAACATCAAACCCATGGGTTTGTTAAGTTTTACATAAAACGCCATATATTTGATGACAGTTCTTGTACTATTAAAGAAGAGAGAGACTGATGACACTGAAGATTGGGAAAAGAAATCCGATTAGGATTTTTAATTTATTTCCTTCCCTTGTATTTTTTTTCCTGTGGTTGAAATATAATTTAACAATAGTAAAACGCCAAGATACCACAAATGCCAAAATGTTTATAAAAAATAACAGATCAATAGCCCAACTTGTTTAAACGCCTTGGAAAATGCCATTCAAATAGATTTCCTGCCCCCTGGGTTCCATTGGCATACGATGTGAATAACGCCATAAACGCCAAAATGTTGATACAATGGAACCATTAAAACGCAATTAATTATTGAATTTGGTTAACGCCAAAAATCTCAAAAACCAAAAGTTAAAACAACATTGGGAAAAAGCGGAACAGGTAAAGCAGAAGATGAAAGGACAAAAAAGCCCCTCCACCCTTTTCTAAGCGGCGTGACACCTGTTGGGCCAGGAAGGGTTCTCACCGTTCTCACAGTTTTGATCGTTTTCTCCCGATCCCGTTTCACTCATATATATATATATATATATATATATATATATATATATATATATATATATATATATATATATATATATATATATGTGTGTGTGTGTGTGTGTGTGTGTACACATATAATATATCAATGATTTGTGGAGTTTTATTGTCTCTTCAAACATGGACTGAAAAACCTAATTAAAACCGATACAACGACTAATTTTAACGTGGGTGAAGAAATGAATTTGCTATTAACTTTAGTTGATAACAAATGGCTTTTTATGCAGAAATCGCCATTTGCAATGTTGATTGTCCTTTTTTTCACAGAGTCCAATAATAACACATTCTCTTTCTCTGATTACCCGATGAAGAGTTCTAGTTGGATAAGATATGTTGTAAATTCATGTTTTGTTGTTGTGGCATCGCCCCTAATATATTCAAGGCTAATAGTGTATGCGGCGCTCCGATGGAGATATATGCTTTTGATCAAGATCTATTGGAGCTCCGATGTATCATTTTACTGCAACGAACAACTTATTCGAAGTTTGTTTTCATCTCGCAAATCTGCTCATTAGGTAGTGATGCAGATGACTAGAAGATTCAATATGTGTCGTAGGTTGATCAAAGTGCCAAAGGTGTTTCCTATTGCTTTAACAAACAACCTCTTTGAAGGTTGTTTTTCACAAAAAAAAAAAAAGAAAAAAAAAACGGTCATTCGATGATTGCTCAATTTTTTTTTCGCAAAACAAGTGCTACATCTCATACCATTTTCACTTCTAGTGCCACCTTGAGAAAATTTCAAAACTAAGGCCATCTTTATTGCTAATTGCGATTTGGTGTATCTTGTAGGCCTTGTAAGAGTGAAAATCAGAGAAAGGAAATGTGACAGTATGGAACTTAGTGAAAAAAAGACAATCACCATTGCAAACGACGATTTTTTCCAAGAGGAACAAATCACCATTGCAAACAACGATTTCTGCATAAAAAGCCATTGTCAATGGCGATTTATGCAGATTAAGTTGGATGGCATAGCGAATTCAAACATAACGTTAGAAAAATTAATATTTTTCATGCTCATGTTTGTCAAAAGATAATACACGTATGTAGCCTGATAGTTTAAACTATTTAAAACAATAAGTCAATAATTTGATTGTTTACTGACTTAATGACAACATGTATATAGCTACATTAAATTCAATACAGAAACTCATTAACTTTTTCATAACAAGGTTAAGTTAGATGGAACATTGACTAAAGAAAACAAGCAGAGTATAACTGCTCTGTATATACACTCATATATATATAATATGTGTGTGTGTGTACACATATAATATATCAATGATTTGTGGAGTTTTATTGGCTCTTCAAGCATGGACTGAAAAGCCTAACTAAAACCCATGTTACCATTAATTTAAACATGTGTGAAGAAATGAATTAGCTATTAATTTTAGCTGACAACAAATGGCTTTTTATGCAGAAATCGCCATTCGCAATGTTGATTGTCCTTTTTTCACAGAGTCCAATACTAACACATTCTCTTTCTCTGATTACCCAATGAAGAGTTCTAGTTGTATAAGAGATGTTGTAAATTCATGTTTGGTTGTTGTTGTGGCATCGCCCCTTATGTATTCAAGGCTAATAGTGTATGCGGCGCTCCGATGGAGATGTAGGCTTTTGATCAAGCTCTAGTGGAGCTCCGATGTATCATGTTACTGCAACGAACAACTTATTCGAAGATTATTTTTATCTCGCAAATCTGCTTATTAGGTAGTGATGCAGATGACTGGAAGATTCAGTATGTGTCATAGGTTGATCAAAGTGGCAAAGGTGTTTCCAGTTGATTTAACAAACAACCACTTTGAAGGTTGTTTTTTCACAAAAAGAAAAGGAAAAAAACGGCCATTCGATGATTGCTCATTTTTTTTATTGCAAAACAAGTGCTACATCTCATACCATTTTCACTTCTAGTGCCACCTTTAGAAAATTTCAAAACTAAGGCCATATTTATTGCTAATTGCAATTTGGTGTATCTTGTAGGCCTTAAGTTAGATGGAACATTGATTAAAGAAAGCAAGTAGAGTATAACTTCTCTCTCTATACACTCATATATATATGTGTGTGTGTGTGTGTACACATATAATATATCATTGATTTGTGGAGTTTTAGTGGCTCTTCAAACATGGACTGAAAAACCTAATTAAACCGATGCTACCATTAATTTTAACGTGGGTGAAAAAATGAACTTTCTATTAATTTTAGTTGACAACAAATGGCTTTTTATGCTGAAATCGCCGTTTGCAATGTTGATTGTACTTTTTTTCAAAGAGCCTAATACTAACACATTCTCTTTCCCTAATTACCCGATTAAGAGTTCTAGATGGATAAGAGATGTTGTAAATTCATGTTTTGTTGTTGTGGCATCACCCCTTATGTATTCAAGGCTAATAGTGTATGCGGCGCTCCGATGGAGATGTAGGGTTTTGATCAAGATCTAGTGGAGCTCCGATGTATCATGTTACTGCAACGAACAACTTATTCGAATGTTGTTTCCATCACGCAAATCTGCTCATTAGTTAGTGATGCAGATGACTGGAAGATTCAGTATGTGTCGTAGGTTGATCAAAGTTCCAAAGGTGTTTCCTGTTGCTTTAACAAACAACCTCTTTGAAGGTCGTTTTTCACCTAAAAAAAAAAGAAAAAAAACGGTCATTCGATATTGCTCAATAATTTTTTTTTTTTTTTGCAAAACAAGTGCTACATCTCATACCATTTTCACTTCTAGTGCCACCTTGAGAAAATTTCAAAACTAAGGCCATCTTTATTGCTAATTGCGATTTGGTGTTTCTTGTAGGCCTTGTAAGAGTGAAAATCAGAGAAAGGAAATGTGTCAGTATGGAACTTGGTGAAAAAAAAAAGACAATCACCATTGCAACCGACGATTTCTGCCAAAAGGAACATATCACCATTGCAACCAGCGATTTCTACATAAAAACCATTGTCAATGGCAATTTATATAGATTAAGTTGGATGGCATATCGAATTCAATCATAACGTTAGAAAAATTAATATTTTTCAGGCTCATGTTTGTCAAAAGATAATACACATATGTAGCCTGATAATTTAAACTATTTAAAACAATAAGCCAGGCATTTGATTGTTTACTAACTTAATGACAACATGTATCTAGCTACATCAAATTAAATACAGAAACTCATTCAATTTTTCATAACAAGGTTAAGTTAGATGGAACATTGATTAAAGAAAACAAGTAGAGTATAACTTCTCTCTCTATATACTCATATAATATATATCAATGATTTGTGGAGTTTTATTTTCTCTTCAAACATGGACTGAAAAACCTAATTTAAACCGACACTACCATTAATTCTAACACATTCTCTCTCTGATTACCTGATGAAGAGTTCTAGTTGGATAAGATATGTTGTAAATTCATGTTTTGTTGTTGTGGCATCGCCCCTAATGTATTCAAGGCTAATAGTGTATGCGGCGCTCCGATGGAGATGTATGTTTCTGATCAAGATCTAGTGGAGCTCCGATGTATCATGTTACTGCAACGAACAACTTATTCGAAGGTTGTTCTCATCTCGCAAATCTGCTCATTAGGTAGTGATGTAGATGACAGGAAGAGTCAGTATGTGTCGTAGGTTGATCAAAGTGCCAAAGGTGTTTCCTGTTGCTTTAACAAACAACCTCTTTGAAGTTGTTTTTCACAAAAAAAAAAAAAAAAAAAAACGGTCATTCGATGGTTGCTCAGAATTTTTTTTTTTCGCAAAACAAGTGCTACATCTCATACCATTTTCACTTCTAGTGCCACCTTGAGAAAATTTCAAAACTAAGGCCATCTTTGTTGCTAATTGCGATTTGGTGTATCTTGTAGGCCTTGTAAGAGTGAAAATCAGAGAAAGGAAATGTGTCAATATGGAACTTAGTGAAAAAAAAAGACAATCACCATTGCAAACGACGATTTTTGCCAAAAGGAACAAATCACCATTGCAAACAGCGATTTCTGCATAAAAGCCATTGTCAATGGCGATTTATGCAGATTAAGTTGGATGGCATATTGAATTCAAACATAACGTTAGAAAAATTAATATTTTTCAAGCTCATGTTTGTCAAAAGATAATACACATATGTAGCCTGATAATTTAAACTATTTAAAACAATAAGTCAATAATTTGATTGTTTACTGACTTAATCACAACATGTATCTAGCTACATCAAATTCAATACAGAAACTCATTAACTTTTTCATAACAAGGTTAAGTTAGATGGAACATTGATTAAATAAAACAAGTAGAGTATAACTTCTCTCTATATACACTCATATATATAAATAGGATTAGGTTAAAGAGTGAACACTAGTGTAGCTTACGAACTGAGTAACCTAATCCTGGCCATACACGTGTGTAGATCAATGGCCAGGATTTGATGTTGAAATACACTTGTGTATTTTACGATTTGATGATGAGATCCTGGCCATACACGTGTGTAGATCAATGGCCTGGATTTGTTCACTCAGTTAGTAAATACACTAGTGTTCACTCTAGAACCCCACCCTATATATATATATATATATATATATATATATATATATATATATATATATATATACGTGTGTGTGTGTGTACACATATAATATATCAATGATTTGTGGAGTTTTATTGGCACTTCAAACATGGACTGAAAAGCCTAACTAAAACCGATGCTACCATTAATATTAACATGGGTGAAAAATGAATTTGCTATTAATTTTAGTTGACAACAAATGGCTTTTTATGCAGAAATCGCCGTTTGCAATGTTGATTGTCCTTTTTTTCACAAAGTCCAATACTAACACATTCTCTTTCTCTGATTACCCGATGAAGAGCTCTAGTTGGATAAGAGATGTTTTAAATTCATGTTTTGTTGTTGTGTCATCGCCCCTTATGTATTCAAGGCTAATAGTGTATGCGGTGCTCCGATGGAGATGTAGGCTTTTGATCAAGATCTAGTGGAGCTCCGATGTATCATGTTACTGCAACGAACAACTTATTCGAAGGTTTGTTTTCATCTCGCAAATAAGCTCATTAGGAAGTGATGCAGATGACCGGAAGATTCAGTATATGTCGTAGGTTACCCAAAGGGCCAAAGGTGTTTCCTGTTGCTTTAACAAACAACCTCTTTGAAGGTTGTTTTTCACAAAAATAAAGAAAAAAAAACGATCATTCTATGAGTGCTCAATTTTTTTTCGCAAAACAAGTGCTACATCTCATACCATTTTCACTTCAAGTGCCACCTTGAGAAAATTTCAAATCTAAGGCCATCTTTATTGCTAATTGCGATTTGGTGTATCTTGTAGGCCTTGTAAGAGTGAAAATCAGAGAAAGAAAATGTGTTATTATGGAACTTAGTGAAAAAAAGATAATCACCATTGCAATCGACGATTTTTGCCAAAAGGAACAAATCACCATTGCAAACAGCGATTTTTGCATAAAAAGCCATTGTCAATGGCTATTTATGCAGATTAAGTTGGATGGCATATCAAATTCAAAGATAACGTTAGAAAAATCAATATTTTTCATGCTCATTTTTGTCGAAAGATAATACACATATGTAGCCTGATAATTTAAATGATTTAAAACAATAAGTCAATAATTTGATTGTTTACTGACTTAATGACAACATGTATCTAGCTATATCAAATTCAATATAGAAACTCATTAACTTTTTCATAACAAGATTTTGTTAGAAGGAACATTGATTAAAGAAAACAAGTAGAGTATAACTTCTCTCTATATACACTCATATATATATATATATGTGTGTGTGTGTGTGTACACATATAATATATCAATGATTTGTGGGTTTTATTTGCTCTTCAAACATGGACTGAAAAGCCTAACTAAAACCGATGCTACCATTAATTTTAATGTGGGTGAAGAAATGAATTTGCTATTAATTTTAGTTGACAACAAATGTCTTTTTATGCAGAAATCGCCGTCTGCAAAGTTGATTGTCCTTTTTTTTTCACAGAGTCCAATACTAACACATTCTCTTTCTCTGATTACCCGATGAAGAGTTCTAATTGGATAAGAGATGTTGTAAATTCTTGTTTTATTGTTGTTGTGGCATCGCCCCTTATGTATTCAAGGCTAATAGTGTATGTGGCGCTTCGATGGAGATGTAGGCTTTTGATCAAGATCTAGTGGAGCTCCGATGTCTCATGTTACTACAACGAACAACTTATTCGAAGGTTTGCTTTCATCTCGCAAATTTGCTCATTAGGTAGTGATGCAGATGACTAGAAGATTCAGTATGTGTCGTAGGTTGATCAAAGTGCCAAAGGTGTTTCCTCTTGCTTTAACAAACAACCTCTTTGAAGGTTGTTTTTCACAAAAAAAAAGGATAAAAAACGGTCATTCGATGATTGCTCAATTTTTTTTTTCGCAAAACAAGTGCTACATCTCATATCATTTTCACTTCTAGTGCCACCTTGAGAAAATTTCAAAACTAAGGCCATCTTTATTGCTAATTGCGATTTGGTGTATTTTGTAGGCCTTGTAAGAGTGAAAATCAGAGAAAGGAAATGTGTTAGTATGGAACTTAGTGAAAAAAAAAGACAATCACCATTGCAAACGACGATTTTTGCCAAAAGGAACAAATCACCATTGCAAATAGCGATTTTTGAAAAAAAAGCCATTGTCTATGGCGATTTATGCAGATTAAGTTGGATGACATATCGAATTCAAACATAGCATTAGAAAAATTAATATTTTTCATGCTCATGTTTGTCAAAAGATAATACACATATGTAGCCTGATAATTTAAAATATTTAAAACAATAAGTCAATAATTTGATTGTTTACAGACTTAATGACAACAAGTATCAAGCTACATCAAATTCAATACAGAAACTCATTAACTTTTTCATAACAAGATTAAGTTAGATGGACCATTGATTAAAGAAAACAAGTATAGTATAACTTCTCTCTCTCTCTATATATATATATATATATAAATATGTGTGTGTGTGTGTGAGTGTGTGTGTGTGTACACATATAATATGTCAATGATTTGTGGAGTTTTATTGGCTCTTCAAACATGGACTGAAAAGCCTAACTAAAACCGATGCTACCATTAATTTTAATGTGGGTGAAGAAATGAATTTGCTAGTTGACAACAAATGTCTTTTTATGCAGAAATCGCCGTCTGCAAAGTTGATTGTCCTTTTTTTTTTCACAGAGTCCAATACTAACACATTCTCTTTCTCTGATTACCCGATGAAGAGTTCTAATTGGATAAGAGATGTTGTAAATTCATGTTTTATTGTTGTTGTGGCATCGCCCCTTATGTATTCAAGGCTAATAGTGTATGTGGCGCTTCGATGGAGATGTAGGCTTTTGATCAAGATCTAGTGGAGCTCTGATGTCTCATGTTACTGCAACGAACAACTTATTCGAAGGTTTGCTTTCATCTCGCAAATTTGCTCATTAGGTAGTGATGCAGATGACTAGAAGATTCAGTATGTGTCGTAGGTTGATCAAAGTGCCAAAGGTGTTTCCTCTTGCTTTAACAAACAACCTCTTTGAAGGTTGTTTTTCACAAAAAAAAAGGATAAAAAACGGTCATTCGATGATTGCTCAATTTTTTTTTCGCAAAACAAGTGCTACATCTCATATCATTTTCACTTCTAGTGCCACCTTGAGAAAATTTCAAAACTAAGGCCATCTTTATTGCTAATTGCGATTTGGTGTATATTGTAGGCCTTGTAAGAGTGAAAATCAGAGAAAGGAAATGTGTTAGTATGGAACTTAGTGAAAAAAAAAAGACAATCACCATTGCAAATGACGATTTTTGCCAAAAGGAACAAATCACCATTGCAAATAGCGATTTTTGAAAAAAAGCCATTGTCTATGGCGATTTATGCAGATTAAGTTGGATGACATATCGAATTCAAACATAGCATTAGAAAAATTAATATTTTTCATGCTCATGTTTGTCAAAAGATAATACACATATGTAGCCTGATAATTTAAAATATTTAAAACAATAAGTCAATAATTTGATTGTTTATAGACTTAATGACAACATGTATCAAGCTACATCAAATTCAATACAGAAACTCATTAACTTTTTCATAACAAGATTAAGTTAGATGGACCATTGATTAAAGAAAACAAGTATAGTATAACTTCTCTCTCTCTCTCTCTCTCTATATATATATATATATATAAATATGTGTGTGTGTGTGTGAGTGTGTGTGTGTGTACACATATAATATGTCAATGATTTGTGGAGTTTTATTGGCTCTTCAAACATGGACTGAAAAGCCTAATTAAAACCAATGCTACCATTAATTTAACGTGGGTGAAGAAATGAATTTGCTATTAATTTTAGTCGACAACCAATGGCTTTTTATGCAGAAATCGCCGTTTGCAATGTTGATTGTCCTTTTTTCCCAGAGTCCAGTACTAACACATACCCTTTCTCTGATTACCCGATGAAGAGTTATAGTTGGATAAGAGATGTTGTAAATTCATGTTTTGTTGTTGTTGTGGCATAGCCCCTTATGTATTCAAGGCTAATAGTGTATGCTGCGCTCCGATGGAGATGTAGCCTTTTGATCAAGATCTAGTAGAGCTCCGATGTATCATGTTACTGCAATGAACAACTTATTCGAAGGTTTGTTTTCATCTCGCAAATCTGCTCATTAGGTAGTGATGCAGATGACTGGAAGATTCAGTATGTGTCGTAGGTTGATCAAAGTGCCAAAGCTGTTTCCTGTTACTTTAACAAACAACCACTTTGAAGGTTGTTTTTCACAAAAAAAAAGAAAAAAAGAAAAAAAACGGTCATTCGATTATTGCTCATTTTTTTTCTTGCAAAACAAGTGCTACATCTCATACCATTTACACTTCTATTGCCACCTTGAGAAAATTTCAAAACTAAGGCTATCTTTATTGCTAATTGCAATTTGGTGTATCTTGTAGGCCTTGTAAGAGTGAAATTAGAGAAAGGAAATGTGTTAGTATGGAACTTAGTGAAAAAAAAGACAATCACCATTGCAAACGATGATTTCTCCCAAAAGAATCAAATCACCATTGCAACCACCGATTTCTGTATAAAAAGCCATTGTTAATGGCGATTTATGCAGATTAAGTTGGATGGCATATTGAATTCAAACATAACGTTAGAAAAATTAATATTTTCATGCTCATGTTTGTCAAAGAATAATACACATATGTAGCCTGATAATTTAAACTATTTAAAATAATAAGTCAATAATTTGATTGTTTACTGACTTAATGACATGTATCTAGCTACATCAAATTCAATACAGAAACTCATTAACTTTTTCATAACAAGGTTAAGTTAGATGGAACATTGATTAAAGAAAACAAGTAGAGTATAACATCTCTCTCTATACACTCATATATATATATATGTATATATATATATATATATATATATATATATGTGTGTGTGTGTACACATATAATATATCAATGATTTGTGGAGTTTTAGTGCCCTTCAAACATGGACTGAAAAACCTAATTAAAACCGATGCTACCATTAATTTTAACGTGGGTGAAGAAATGAATTTGCTATTAATTTTAGTTGACAACAAATGGCTTTTTATGCAGAAATCGCCGTTTGCAATGTTGATTATCCTTTTTTTCAAAGAGTCCAGTACTAACACATTCTCTTTCTCCGATTACCCGATGAAGAGTTCTAGCTGGATAAGAGATGTTGTAAATTCATGTTTTGTTGTTGTTATGGCATCGCCCCTTATGTATTCAAAGCTAATAATGTATGCGGCGCTCCGATGGAGATGTAGGCTTTTGATCAAGATCTAGTGGAGCTCCGATGTATCATGTTACTGCAACGAAAAAACTTATTCGAAGGTTGTTTTCATCTCGCAAATCTGCTCATTAGGTAGTGATGTAGATGACTGGAAGATTCAGTATGTGTCGTAGGTTGATCAAAGTGCCAAAGGTGTTTCCTGTTGCTTTAACAAACAACCTCTTTGAAGGTTGTTTTTTCACCAAAAAAAAAAAAAAAACAGAAAAAAACGGTCATTCGATGATTGCTCAGTATATATATATATATATATATATATATATATATATATATATATATATATATATATATATATATATTTGCAAAACAAGTGCTACAACTCATACCATTTTCACTTCTAGTGCACCTTGAGAAAATTTCAAACCTAAGGCCATCTTTATTGCTAAATGCGATTTGGTGTATCTTGTAGGCCTTGTAAGAGTGAAAATCATAGAAATAAAATGTGTTAGTATGGAACTTTGTGGAAAAAAAGACAATCACCATTGCAAACGACGATTTCTGCCAAAAGGAACAAATCACCATTGCAACCAGCGATTTCTGCATAAAAGCCATTGTCAATGGCGATTTATGCAGATTAAGTTGGATGGCATGTTGAATTCAAACATAACGTTAGAAAAACTAATATTTTTTCATGCTCATGTTTGTCAAAAGATAATACACATATGTAGCCTGATAACTTAAACTAATTAAAACAAAAGTGAGTTTTGAGCCTTTATTGAGCATACAAATATACATCTTTACGCTAAATGCTCATTTTTCATTTCTAGTGTGAATAGCCGCTTGGTTCTTACGACTCTAGAACTTGCCACGACAATACATTCCCGGTTCTTGCCAACTTAAACCCAAGTAAGTAAATGATGGAGGCATTAAGACTAACCCTTTTTCTTTCAACACCATTATTTTTATTTTTCTTTTCACATACCCAAAAATTCTCCCTAGTTAACCCCTTTGAGCCTAAACCTTTTCATTTCTTAACCCAAAACCCTTTTTACCCACAAAAAAATAAACCCTTTTTTTTTACCTTTTATTTTAGTAACAAGCTCGGTTTTCGTGTGACTATTGAAAAAAAAATATTTTACAATGAAGTTGGAAATAAACAAACAAAGTTCCTCAAACAAAAGCTTGTTTGAATAAATACTTCATTAAAAAAATAAAAAGTCACAAAAACAAAATGTTTTACGAAAACCGACGCTTCTTACGCCTTTCGCCCTTTTCTACTAACCACTAACCCAACTACCCACCTTTAGCCTAAGCCAAACCCTTCACCCAAAAAGTCCTCTTGATATTTACAAAGGTATAAAGTTAAAAAGGAGGAGGATTGATTGCTTGGCAATCTTATGGTAGGAATAAGTTCCATGCCGCTCTCGAGTGATTCACTAAAAATACACCTTCGACCGAATGTGAGTGATTTCCCCCCGTGAGGTATGTGAACCTGTATATAAATGGAATTTTAGAAAGGCATGTTATGCCTTAATAAATAATTTACCTTATGAAAAGTTTTTAATAAATCATGACGAATAGGATTGTAAATAAGTAAAAATAAAACCTAAACAATCTTGGAAATTCCCGACACTCTATGACAAGCCCAAAACCTTCTCTTCTACCCATTCCATTTGGGAGTGTAAGCCACATATTAAAGAGTTTTGCTTGAGGACAAGCAAAAATTCAAGTGTTGGGATATTTGATGTGTGTAAAATGCAACATATAAATTACGTCCAATGAGGCATAAAACTAACCCTTTTTAAGTACTAATGTTGGAAAAAGTGTATTTTTGTCTTCCTTTTGTATTTTCAGGATTAAATGAGCTCAAATTAACAAAAGAAGCAAAAAGACAGCTAAATCTAACATAAATACAAGAAAGGGAACAAAAGTGGACTGCCCGACCCCTCGACAGCATCCTCCCAAGCAAAACAGAGAAGACAGAAGACTGAACACGCCCCGTGCTCAGCGAGCACGGGGCCGTGCCCAAGAAGCAGCAGAAAAGACAAACCTGTAGAAGCTTCTATTGCTCACCACGGGCGGGGGCGTGCCCAAAGTACTGCAGGCGCATTAATTGTAATTGCGAATTACAATTAATGAGGAGAGATAGTGTCAGACGGGCACGGGGCCGTGCCCAGCGGACACGGGGCCGTGCCTAGGCTTCTGTTCAGCCTATAAATAGGAGTGCTTGGATCCATTGCATCTCATCCCTTGGCACACCACCTCTCTCACACTTCATCCACCACCCACCACTATCACAACGCCATCATCCACCACCATCATCCATTGTCCATCATAGAGTGTGTGAGTCGTCTCGGGATCCAAGATTGATCATAAGAGTTCTTGACAATCAAGGCCATGTTTGCCTAAGTCTCTTACATCAATTGGTGAAGACAAGTGTTTAGTATAATACTTTTTATTTTTAATCTTTTGCACTTCTTAATTGGTTTTGTATTAATGACTTTAATAACTAGTTTCTTATGTTGAAGGTGATTCTTCCTTATCGTTTGTCCGTGGTGTCTTGGCGTTATTTTACTGTCTATATAAAAAAAAGATTTTAACCATTCATATCTCCACGGTCTATATGGAGGTATGTTGGCTACCTGGTCGGGGGTTAAGGGAACGGTTTGGTAAGGGTCTTGCCCTTGTTCAGCGTTTAGAGGTCCTTCAAGGGACCTGGGTCAAATTTAGTAGGACCTCCTTCAATACCCAAAGGTATTGGATGGCGGGGGTCCAAACTCTTTGATCCCCTCATAAGTTAACTACTATTAATACTATAACCCGGCTATTTAGGACTGTATCCCTGCTGACTCAGACTACTTAGTCGAGGGTAACGTCACCTCCAAAAGAGGGGCCTACCATAATTTGCATTAATAACTTAATTAATTATCTTTCAATAATCCGACCCTTTAGGATTGTATCCTTGCTGACTCAAACTACTGGGTTGAGGGTAACGTCGCCTTCAAAAGAGGGGCCTACTACAAAAACTAAGATAATCTCTTAAACAAGTGCAAAAGTGCGAAAATATTCAAAGGTTATACTAACACACGAGTCGGATCCAAGTGATTCATCTTGTCTATCTATTTTTATTTTTATTTTTTATTTTTCAGCATTTAGTTAGTTTTATTTTCTTAGTTAAAAAATTCTTTTTCTAACATTTTGATTTGATTAGACGTTGAGGATAAACCGGTACTAAAAGCTCTTGTGTCCTTGGACGACCTTGGTATCTTACCAACACTATACTACGTCCACGATGGGTGCACTTGCCCATATGTGTGTTTAAGTGTTAGTAAATATCGTGTTTTATAAATTTAAAACTTGGCTAAAGTGTAAAAGGGGCTTAAAATATATATCTAAAACATATACACACTTACACGCATCAATTATCCTTATATTTTGCAGTCTCTTTTAAGGCACTAAGTGCAGTCCTTGTAAAGGATCATGAAGGTACCCAACACCCTATGTATTATGTAAGTAAAAGTTTGCTTGATGCTGAATCCAGGTATTCACATTTAGAAAAAACTTATCCTTGCTTTGATTATGGCATCCACTAAATTACGCCATTATTTTGAAACCCATGCTATTATTGTTAAGACTAACTTTCCAATTAAGAATGTCCTTAGGAAACCTGAAATGTCCGGAAGGATGGCAAAATGGGTAGTAAAGCTTAGTGCTTATGATATAAGATATGAGCCAAGAACTGCCATTAAATCCCAATCCTTGGCTGACTTTGTGGCTGATTTCAGTAGTGATCTACAAAGGGAAGCTGAGTTAGAAGTTCAACAGCTTGAAGAGACTAAGGATCCTTGGATACTCTTCACAGATGGAGCCTCTAATGTCAAGGGAATTGGACTAGGAGTACTACTAAAATCGCCACGGGGGGACATAATACCCCACTCCATTGCTTGTGAGTTTCAAACTACTAATAATGAGGCTGAATATGAAGCCTTGATAGCTGGTTTGCAAATTGCCAAGCACATGAGGATCAGGTATCTTGAGGTACATGTGGATTCATTGTTGATTACTAACCACTTTAGTGGTTCTTGTGCTGTTAAAGGTGAAAGACTAATCAAATATCTAGAGATAGTCAAGAAATTGGCACACTCTTTTGCTTCTTTTAGTTTGACACAGGTACCTAGAGAAGAAATGCAGAAGCTGATGCATGAGCCAACCTTGGATCATCATTGAAGATTCCGGAGGATATTAAAATTCCCATTATCCACATCTTGGCTCATGCTATTGAGGATCACACAGCTATGGAGACACGAGAGGATTCTGCAATCATACCTAGTGACGGTACACAATCACATTCAGGATCCTGGATCCTTCCGATCATGAGATATATACAAATGGAGAGATTCCTACAGGAGAAAACCCCAGAGCTTTCAAAGTCAAGGTATCTCAATTTACAATATTAAATAACATGTTATATAAACAATCTCTTGCAGGTCCATATCTAAGGTGCATTGAGGATCCTGAAGTTCAAGAAGTTCTAAAGGATTTTCATGAAGGAGATTATGGAAACCACACTGGGGACAGAGCACTGTTCTCAAGGATCCTTAGGACAGGATATTTTTAGCCTACTATGAAGAAGGATGCTGTGGATTATGCCAAGAAATGTGATGCTTGTCAGAGGCATAGCAATATCCTTCATCAACCAGCAGAGCTCCTGCATCCTATATCCTCTTCTTGGCCATTTATGAGATGGGGAATGGATATAGTTGGTAAACTACCAAAAGCACCAGGAGGAAAAGTGTTTATGCTTGCCATGACTGATTACTTTTCCAAGTGGATAGAAGCTGAAGCCTTTGCTCAAGTCAGAGAAAAAGAAATGATATCCTTTATTAAAAGAAACATTATTACAAGATTTGGTATTCCTTCTGAAATTGTTTGTGATAATGGATCCCAATTTATTGGGAGTAGAACTACTAACTTTTGTGACAGTTGGGGGATTAAGATGATAACATCAACACCAGTCCATCCACAAGCTAATGGTCAAGCAGAATCATCTAACAAGGTTATCATCAACAACTTGAAGAAGAAGCTTGGATCCAAGAAAGGAAAATGGGCAGAAGAGCTACCTTGTGTGTTATGGGCTGATAGAATAACTCCCAATAATGCTACTGGCCAAACTCCTTTTTCTTTAGTGTTTGGAGAAGAATCAGTGATCCCTACAGAGATGGTGGTTCCTACTGTTAGAACAAGCATCCGTGATCCTAAAGGAAATGCTGATAACTTGATTCAAGATTTGGATACCATTGAAGAAATCAGGGATTTGGCAAGGATAAGATTGGCTAGTTATCAACAAAGGATGGCTGGAGCTTATAACAAGAATGTCAGGATCAGAAAGTTTCAAGTTGGTGATATGGTGTTGAGGAAAACATTCCAAAATACCACAAATCCTGCTGATGGCAAGTTAGCACCAAAGTGGGAAGGCCCGTATCTTATTGAAGCTGAGGCAGGAAAGGGGGCATATTAACAATGGAAGGTGATTTGCTACCAAGAGCATGGAATGCTGTCCATTTAAAGAGATACTTGATGTAAGAAGGATCTAGGATCCTTAGCCATCCTCACATCCGGTATATATTAAGGATCCTTAGAGGATATATGATCATCATTCTGGTAATGATTTGATTCTAATTCATTCAATCCTTTAATTTAATTTATTACAAGGAGAAGGATCCAGGATCCTTCATCCTTTTCCACTAAGTTCTGAGTTTTGCAGAAGTTGATGCATCCTTGTCAAAGGATCAAGAATCCACAGAGGTCTCCTAATTTTTATGGGCTTGTCCCCAGTTTTATGGGTTCATCCCCAGTTCTTGGGCCTGTCCCCAGTTTAAGGTATCTACTACCTTCGCCAGTAGCGCACGATTATCCTAGTGCAGTTAAAGGCAATGGGACCAGTACCCGCTTTAGGGGCTGACAATTTCATTGTACTGGCTGTATTCAGGATCCTAAGTATAATGGTAGACGTACCATACATCCATTCCTAAGGTTTCTAACGTTTTCACGTTAGCTAAGGTTTTGGCATTTTCATGTCACTAAGTTTGGATAGTCGCCAGTGAGGGCCATACTCCAGTTTACACAAGATCCTTTGGGCTTGTCCCCCAGTTTTTTGGGCTTGTTCCCAGTTTTTTGGGCTTGTCCCTAGTTTTATGGGCTTGTCCCCAGATTGTTGGGCTTGTCCCCAGACACTAACTCTTCCTTTTGCAGTTGGCTTAGTCCCAAGTTATGTCTGATTTTAGGTTTCTAAAGCTAAACAGTTAAGGATCCTGGATCCTAACTTCATACAAGGGTTTGTCTATTGGCTATCACAACTGTAAGTTTCAAGGATTTAGGATCCTAACTTGGATTCTCTGGTATGATCCTTATTTACTTTAATTTTATTCTTGACTTATCTATGTTACCCTTATACTTTGACAACAGGATATATGATCCTAAAAAGTTATTTCACTTTTTAAACTTTTCTATTATAGGATATTTGATCCTTGATCATATCCTAAACTTTTTGACATAAACTGATTTCTATACCTTCACTAATGACTTATAAATCTAAAAAAATTGTACAATAACAATTGAAAGGTAAGTATAGACAAAATGAAAACACAAGATAGTCAAAAGGTTAAATTTTATTTATTTATAGTTAACCCTTTAAAAGGTTGTCAAAATTGTCAACCCAAGCTTCTACCAGCAACATGTGGCCCGTCCACTTGGGTTGGCAAAGGGTGTCCATACTAAATGTTCGATAAAGTGCAGGAAATAAAGGCGAGGGTACCAAAGGCTTCATCCACCATAAACAGAAGGACCCATCCACCTTTGTTACCCACTATTGTCCAGAGGATCAGTGATCCTTAAACCTAAAGCTATTGTTCACCATACAGACCATTGTTTAAAAACACCAACAACCAAAAAACCATTAAACCATAAAAAATGGGCTCCGGCCGCGTCTAGATAAATCCATCATTGCCCATTGTTGCAGCCTAAACCTTCGCTGCATCGCCGTCACCAGCTACCTCTTCCACCGGATCCTTCACCCCACTGCTACTAGCCTCAATTGCCAAGACCTCCCCAGCTTCCTCTTCATCATCCAGCTCCGCCAGCTTCTGCTTCCAAGCCTCCTGATTCTAGGCAGACCTGTCGAAGGAAGGATCCTCAGCCTCCTTGGCCATTTGTAGCTTGATCTTGAGCATGGCGATTGTAGCAGAGAGCTTTGCCACTTCCATCACCTCTTCCTTCTCCTGCTGAGCTGTGATCTGGGTCAGGACCAACTCTTTTTTCACCAGGTTGAGATCCTTCTCGAGGGAAGAGATTGTCTTGTCTTTGGCCAAGAATATCTTTTGGAAGTCCAGGTTTTTCTGCTCAACCTCTTCGAGATTGTGATCTAGGAGCATTTGGATCTCAACAAATTTCTGCATAAAAGAAGTACATGTCAGGATCCGTTATCCTCGGAAAGGGAAGATCAGATTTAAGGATCCGGGATCCTTACCTCAGAGACGTACTCCTCGAACTGGTGTTGGATGAGAGGGAGGCCTTCAAGGGGTTCAGAGGCTTTTCTTTTCTTGGCACCCTTGCCCCGCGTGCTCATGCCTTTAGGTTTTGGGATGCTAGGACTCGCAGCAAGCTCCTTCTTAATGGACTTGGAGGAAGCAAATGCGTCAAGGTCACTGACATTGAACCTGGAAGCTGATTTTGAGGATTTTCCAGTGCCTACAAATGCCAAACACAGATAAGTATTTGTATTTTACATTCATTTAAACATTTATTTATTCATACATAGGTTCGAATACTTACTTGACATTGTGACGGAACCGGAAGATGCTTCTTGTGAATCCTTTGCCTTGATTTGAAATGTCCTTACAGCAGGATCAAGCCTCCAGAAAGCAGCAAGTCTTTCTTTTGTTGCAGGGGTTTCTTGAATGTGAGAGATTGAGTTAGCTGCACAACAAAAACAGAAAGAAGGACCAGTTATCCTTAAAAGAAAGAGAATCATACTATGATCCTTGTCTAAGGATCCCATATCCTACCCTGGGTGATCCACTTTTTAGGGAGATCCTTCCCGTCTGGGATTGAGTCCCTCCTAACAAAGAAGAATTGGTTCCTCCAATGGGTATCGTTTTTGGTGGTTTTAAATATTGGATGAGGCTGACCAGGTTTGTGTTTAAACAAAAAGCGATGGGAACCGTGGCTAACAAGGTTGTACATTTGACTCAACTCGGACATCCCTAATTCCACATCTTCTTGCTCTATGATGTTTTCAAGGGTATAAAGAACTCTCCACATCATGGGCATGGCCTGTACGTAGCACATGCCCGTGAGTGTGAATAAGGATTGTGTAAAAGTAGGGAAAGGATAAGAAAACCCTATCAGAAAAGGGGTGGCCGGAAAAGTGACCCAAGTATCAGAAACACAGTCACTCTTCATTGAAGAGTCAAAGGATCTGAAGACGGCTTCAGCCGGAAAGCAATGACGAATCCGATCAATCTCAGGATCGGTAAAATGGCAGAGTTCCAGCGAAGGGTTTTTGGTAACACCCTGGCTTTTCAAGGGGCTGTCTTTCTTAGGATCCTTAGCAGGTGAGGATCGGAGTGTCATCTTCGCCATGGATGCTCGGAGAATAGAGGATCGGAATAGAAGAATTTAGAGAGAAGGAAAGAGAGAATACATGTTCGATCTCTGGATGAAGATTTAAAGGAGTGAAATGCTCAAATTTAAATGCGTCTTGATCCTTATCTCTAAATCTGAATTACAAGACAAAAGTTTAAAGGTCCAATAAAATTTTGAAAGTGACCAGTCTGTGTCGGCCATTAATTTGATACAATTAATTCATATTCAATTTTGGGTAAACACAATGGGCCACACGCACAGTTATATCAGATTGGTACATTGGGCCGCACACCTTGAATCCACTTGCATACACACTACTCGATTGGGCCAGTCACGATGAGCTGTGGACAAACCATGTGATCGCACACTGTTACGATTTGGGATTTCTAAATAGGGTCTTGTAGACAAACTGATATTGGGGGATTTAATCACCTACTATGTGATATTTTGATGTATGTTGCCGAATTACATTGTATGGTCAATTGTTACAATACGTATGATAGTATGTGTGTTACTTATACATTAGACTACGTGGTAGGTGATTAGGGAATATATGAATTAGTCATGCGTGAAATATCTAGTGTATGTGCATTCGAAACTGATTGTTACTGGTACCCATGTTAGGGCGTGTTTGTGTAGGATCGGGGAGTCGATCTAAACGAGTCGATCAGAAGACTTCTTGACCAAATCAGAGGCGGAATTCATTGATTTGATCTTCATTCAGCTTGATAAGCACTTAGAAGTAGATTAACCGTCGTTTGTATTGATTTGACAAGGTTACACGAGCTGGAGACACTTCGGCAGAGCTTCGCTACCGGAATCAGAATGTTACAAATGAAAGACCCAAGACCTCCTATTTATAGAGAACACCAGGTCGCACGAAACTGTCCCACATGATCTGGTCCAGTTCGTAGGAACTGGCCCAGTCCGTACGAACTGGCCCAGTCCGCACGGACTGGTCAGTTCGTGCGAAGTGGCTCGTCCTGATCTGTTTCTTGTTTTTCTCGAACTACGTGTCTTGGTCTATCTAACCTATTACATGACTCGATACAAGACGAAGTCGACAGACATATACACCAACAAACTCCCCCTTGGATGTTGAGGAGTCTTCAGTGTATCGAGTCTTCAGTCTTGATCAGTCTTCACGCTCTCTCCAAAATGTCTTTCTCTGAAAGCATCCTCATCAATCTCTCTTTTCTTCTCTCTCAGAATCTCAACCTGACTCTTTTCTCTCTCTAATTCTCTTGATCAGATATCTTGATTCCTTAATTCTCTGGAATTTGCATCATCCATTGCCGGAATGGAATTAACACTTTTTAGCTCAACTTGTGGCTCCTCTGACTTTGACGAGTCAGATTCATCGCCAGAAAGTGGCTCCTTTGTTTCCGAAGAAACAAACTCATCGCCAGAATTAACCTCTGGTTTCTTAACAACCCACTTGTGATTGTTAAGATTCACTCTTCTTTTGTAGAAACGTTTTGAACTCTCACCAACCTCAAATTTTGTATTTTTGAATATTTTAAATTGTTCGGTTGGTGGTTCATTATCAACCAACTTTTCTTTCAGTTTTTCAGAGACTACCTGTTGTGTGTTGGTTGCCTTTGGACAATTCCAGGCGATGTGACCAACTTTTTTGCATTGATAACAGGTTCTCATTTCCTTCTTCTGAGCAACATCATTCTTCATTCCCTATTGCTTCTTAGCAAGGAATTCTTTGTTCGTCTGCTTTCTGAACAAATTCTCTGTTTCCTCTTCAGAAGATGTTCTTGAAACAAATTTAGTTTTTGGTTTATAAATTTTCTCATTTTTATGATTTTCTGGTGGAATAAAACCTAAACCTTTCTTTTTGAAATTACTGTTATGGTTTGGTTTCTTTTGATAACCAGAACCAGAACTGTAACCTTTTTTCTTGTTTAATCTTTGTTGAACTCTTGAAGTGTATTTTTTAGGTTTTTCAGTAAGATTTAGATCTTTTATTTCAGAAATATTAATTTCTGTTAATTTGAAAACCTTGTTAATCATTTCAGTTTTAACACTTCTTATTGGAAATTCTTCATCAGAATATAATTTGTCAGAATCATTCAAAGTATATGCTACTTTGAATGTTTTGTCATTCATATTATTTTGTGACATCAGAAAATCATTATTGTAAACTCTTTTGCCCTTATCAACTGTTGGACTTGAAGTGTCGGATTCAGACTTTGACTCTGACTCCTCATCCGTATGCAACACCTGATCGACCACTTTCTTTATTAACTTGGACTCATGATCCGTATCAGATGTTGTGAAAGTGACATCGACGTTATCTGGCAATCCATCTGAAGGTTCAGATTCCCACTTTGAATTGGTTGCCTTTTTGACGCTTTCTGAATTAGGATTTCATGGAGAATATCCTTCTTCAAGCGGAGGTGGACACTTGTTATAATTTACACTTTGTTTCTTACCAGTATCCTTTACTTCAGGTTTCTTTTCTTCAAATGCTTCCATACCTTCGACTGTAGGGTAAATCTTGTCAATCACGTAAGAAGCACATGAATAACTTTTCAATAACCTGCTAACTCTCTCAGTTTCTATCCTTTGAGTTTCCAATTTTTGTTCAAGTTCAGCACATTTCTCAATGTACTGATTGATGATTTTCTGCTTTGTCTTGAACGCTCCATTGAGTGTCTTCACAGCTATCTCTTGTTCATTGCTTGACTTGCTATATTGATTCAAAGCTTTGTTTAACAGATCATAAGAGTCTTTCAGTCTGTTCATGTTATGAATAAATTTGTTGTTGTGCCTTTTCACAGTATCACAATTTTCACACTTCTCAGCTATCTTTTCAGTATCTGCTTCCTTTTCAACCTTGATAGCTTGAGTTTCTTTAACCTGCTTCTTTATCACTCGAACATTTTCTTCAGGTTTGAACTCTTCCATTTTACCTCCAAATATAAATTATCCCTATCAAATGAAAATTTTCTTTTATAATATTCAAGTTTTCGAATTTCTTCACTGTCATCATCACTCTCTTCATCTGATGAGTGATCAAAGATTGGTGCTTTTTCTGAAGCCTCTTTTGTTGAAACTGGTTCTTCTTCTTTCTTTTTCGGACTGTATTGCTAAGTGATGCGTGTTAGTGTATATATGTTTTAGGTATATATTTTAAGCCATTTTTACACTTTAGCCAAGTTTTAAATTTATAAAACACGATATTTACTAACACTAAACACACATATGGGCAAGTGCACTCATCGTGGACGTAGTATAGTGTTGGTAAGATACCGAGGTCGTCCAAGGACACAAGAGCTTTTAGTACCGGTTTATCCTCAACGTCTAATCAAATCAAAATGTTAGAAAAGGTTTTTAAAACTAAGAAAATAAAACTAACTAAATGCTGAAAAGTAAAAATAAAATAAAACAGATAGACAAGATGAATCACTTGGATCCGACTCGTGTGTTAGTATAACCTTTGATTATTTTCGCACTTTTGCACTTGTTTAAGAGATTATCTTAGTTATTGTAGTAGGCCCCTCTTTTGAAGGCGACGTTACCCTCAACCCAGCAGTTTGAGTCAGCAAGGATACAATCCTAAAGGGTCGGATTATTGAAAGATAATGAATTAAGTTATTAATGCAAATTATGGTAGGCCCCTCTTTTGGAGGTGACGTTACCCTCGACTAAGTAGTCTGAGTCAGCAGGGATACAGTCCTAAATAGCCGGGTTATAGTATTAATAGAAGTTTACTTATGAGGGGGTCAAAGAGTTTGGATCCCCGCCATCCAATACCTTTGGGTATTGAAGGAGATCCTACTAAATTTGACCCAGGTCCCTTGCAGGACCTCTAAACGCTGAACAAGGGCAAGACCCTTACCAAACCGTTCCCTTAACCCCCGACCTGGTAGCCAACATACCTCCATATAGACCGTGGAGATATGAATGGTGAAAATCTTTTATTTTATATAGACAGCAAAATAATGCCAAGTCACCACGGACAAACGATAAGGAAGAATCACCTTCAACATAAGAAACTAGTTATTAAAGTCATTAATACAAAACCAATTAAGAAGTGCAAAAGATTAAAAATAAAAAGTATTATACTAAACACTTGTCTTCACCAAGTGATGTAAGAGACTTAGGCAAACATGGCCTTGATTGTCAAGAACTCTTACGATCAATCTTGGATCCCGAGATGACTCACACACTCTATGATGGACAATGGATGATGGTGGTGGATGATGGTGTTGTGATGGTGGTGGGTGGTGGATGAAGTGTGAGAGAGGTGGTGTGCCAAGGGATGAGTTGAAATGTCTCCAAGCACTCCTATTTATAGGCTGAACAGAAGCCTGGGCACGGCCCCGTGTCCGCTGGGCACGGCCCCGTGCCCGTCTGACACTATCTCTCCTCATTAATTGTAATTCGCAATTACAATTAATGCGCCTGCTGTACTTTGACCACGCCCCCGTGTTCACTGGGCACGGCCCCGTGGTGAGCAATAGAAGCTTCTACAGGTTTGTCTTTTCTGCTGCTTCTTGGGCACGGCCCCGTGCTCGCTGAGCACGGGGCGTGTTCAGCCTTCTGTCTTCCTTGTTTTGCTTGGAAGGATGCTGTCGAGGGGTCGGGCAATCCACTTTTATCCCTTTTCTTGTATTTGTGTTAGATTTAGTTGTCTTTTTGCTTCTTTTGTTAATTTGAGCTCATTTCATCCTGAAAATACAAAAGGAAGACAAAAACACACTTTTTCTAACATTAGTACTAAAAATGGTTAGTTTTATGCCACAATTGATATAATTTATATGTTGCATTTTGCGCGTATCAAATATCCCCACACTTGAATCTTTGCTTGTCCTCAAGCAAAACTCTTTATAATGTGGCTTTATTCACTCCCAAATGGAATGGGTAGAAGAGAAGGTTTTGAGCTTGTCATAGAGTGTCGGGATTTTCCAAGATTGTTTAGGTTTTATTTATTTACAATCCTATTCGTCATGATTTATTAAAAACGTTTCATAAGACAAATTATTTATTAAGGCATAACATACCTTTTTAAAATTCCATTTATATACAGGTTCACATACCTCACGGGAGAAATCACTCACACTCGGCCGAAGGTGTATTTTTAGTGAATCACTCGAGAGCGGCATGGAACTTATTTCTACCATAAGCTTGCCAAGCAATCAATCCTCCTCCTTTTTAACTTTATACCTTTGTAAATATCAAGAGGACTTTTCGGGTGAAGGGTTAGGCTTGGGCTAAAGGTGGGTAGTTGGGTTAGTGGTTAGTAGAAAAGGGCGAAAAGCGTAAAAAGCGTCGGTTTTCGTAAAACATTTTGTTTTTTGTGACTTTTTAATTTTTTAATGAAGTATTTATTCAAACAAGCTTTTGCTTAAGATATTTCCAACTTCATTGTAAATTTTTTTTAAGTCACATGAAAACCGAGCTTGTTACTAAAATAAAAGGTAAAAATAAAAAGGGTTTTTAGTGGGTAAAAAGGGTTTTGGGTTAAGAAATGAAAAGGTTTAGGCTCAAAGGGGTTAACTAGGGGGAATTTTTTTTTTGGGTAGGTGAAAAGAAAAATAAAAAAAAATGGTGTTGAAAGAAAAAGGGTTAGTCCTAATGCCTCCATCATTTACTTACTTGGGTTTAAGTTGGTAAGGACCGGGAATGTATTGTCGTGGCAAGTTCTAGAGTCGTAAGAACCAAGCGGCTATTCACACAAAAAAAGAAAAATGAGCATTTAGTTGTAAAGATGTATATATGCTCTATAAAGGCTCAAAACTCACTTTTGTGGGAATGGGTTTTTATGTGATCAAGTATATATAATCAAATTTTAACTAAGCTTGTCATGTCGTTTCATAATTTTCTTATGTTGGTTCTTTTTATCACGACGCTATCGGTTGTAAATTCGTAAAAATATAACCTTGTTAAAATTAGAATTCCCAACTTAAACTTAGACAAGTAAAAAAATGAAAATTTTTGAAAAACAAATTGGGGTGATTAGCGGTTCCAATAGAGTTTTGTGTAAGGCTTATTATTAGGATTTGCAAAATTTAAGGTTTTAGCATCCCCCCCACACTTAAATTACACATTGTCCTCAATGTGTCCCAAAAATAAATTTTTAGGTTGATTGAATGTGTAAAATGGTGTTTAAAAGCAAAATTTTATGTTACTGGCAGTCTGGACACGGCCACGTGGTGACCGGGCACGGCCCCGTGTTCAGGTGCCAGTAACGAAAATTGAAGAAAAGAAACAGAAGCCTGGACACGGGGGCGTGTTCAGTGAACACGGCCCGTGTCCAGTTACCTGAACTAGGCATTTGTCTGCAGGATGTTCAGCACGTTGCCGTGTTGGCTGGACACGGCCTGTGCTGAACTTACTGTAATGGAGAAATTGTTGTCGGATGGCCCTGTTTTCGTGCATGGGCCTATGTTTCTCGTTTCCCTTGTCATCCTTGACCACCATGAGTGTGTTTTATTTATTACGACACCATTCAAACTTTAAAACCATCATTTCATTAAAAACCATAGAGAGATACATAGTCCTACAATACTAGTAGTTAGATAGGTAAGCACAAGAAGTTTTAACCCAAGGAGCCCTAGCCTACAAGTTATTCTAATTAGCAAAATTTCCGAGAAGATGGTAGTCTCGGTTGAATGTGGCTTTATAGAACTCTTTCTTCCGGGTGTGGTTTCCTCACATGTCGGCGAGCCACTCCTCTATCTCCCTTGGGAGGAGAAAAGAGGGCTCGTTAGCGTTAGTTTGAGGAGTTGCGACTTCCACCGGGATTTCTTGTAGATGCTCAAGGGGAGGTTCTGCTGGAATGTCGTCCCACCCGGTAGGGTTGTTAACTTCAAGCGCTAGGTTCCAATCCTCTTGAGGGAGGACCGATTCCATCGGGGGTGTTACAAGAATATTTAACCTCTGCTGTAAGAGGTTAATTTCTTGGAAGCTGTTCTCCAGCCCCACCGTAAGATAGTTGATACGGTCGATTAGGACCTCCTCTACTGACATCATTTCGTCGAGAGCCCCCCTTAATGCTATGACATAGTGTACAAGTGTAGCCTCAATGGAGGGCCTTCTCCCTCTTCGACTGTTTGATGAATGCACGAAAGATGTCTCGCTGTGTTCACTCGACATTCTACGAAAATAAACTGAAAATAGCTTATTTTACTGAAACAGTAATCTGAACACGGCCCCGTGCTCACTGAGCACGACCCCGTGTTCATCTTTCTGCAGAGTTTTGAAACAAGGAATCTTGAAGTTTTAAGTTATTTTCTGAATTTGTGAGGTCTTTTTGGTTATTAGTAACTTAAAACAATGTTATACAACTTATTTTTAACAAGATTCTTTGAACAAAACTCAATAATCCTCACCACCAAGCTTGAAATTTCAAATTTTAGTGGAGGTTCTTGGAGAAAGATGAAGAAGAAGGAAATGGATAAAAGAGGAAAGGACAAGATGGTTTGTTGGAACCTTCTTTTAGAACATACCTAGGATAGTTGAGAGAAGATTTCTTCAAATCTCTGTCCCAAGATGGTCCAAATGTGCAGAATTCTTGGCTGCATTTATAGAAAACGAGAGCGTCCTGGACACGGCCCCGTGTTCAATGGGAACGGCCCCGTGTGCAGATAGAATTCTGACACAGTTTGTCCGTATTCTGACGTAAGGGTCAGAAGGGAATCTTTTGGTGGACACGGGGGCGTGTTGGCTGGGCACGGCCCCGTGTCGAGGGGCTGATTATGAAGTTTGTCTAATTTTTAAGGAACTTAATTGTATCGGGCGGTTCCTTACTGGTTGGGACAACCCCAAAGTGCCTAAGATACCTTAATTGTCCTAGACTAAGACAATAGCAAGAGGTTGTCGGTGAGGGTAATTCCTATTTTTATTTTAGGTGGACAAGTCCAACCCTTTCCCGGGCTCTCGTTAAAGAAGGTATATGCCGAATCGCTCAGGTCTATGTATGCACCGAACGAAGTCGATGGAGAGTCCTTCACGGCACAATCGGCACAGGGACGACTATCGTCCATGTCTTTGCTAGGTACGAAGGTAGGATTGGGAACAACGAGGTTGTTTTCATGCGACCCCAACATTTCTTCTTGGTCATCGTCTTGGGATGGATCAATGAAATCCTTTCTAAGCTCTCTTAACCAATTTAGAACTAGATTTTCTAGTAGAAATAACTCGTCAAGGAGCATTTCTCCTAGAATATCTGGTTGGGCGCATTCGAGAGAGAGATAGTGATTATTTTTTACTTTCACCCCTCTTAAGGTTATAGGGAGACGGTGGGTCTATATAGTGGGGCTTATAATTTAGAAAGTAACATTCTAATTCTTTATGTTTGCCTCCACATAATTGACACCACGTACCATAAGAGTGCCGAAAGTAAAAAGAATTACCATCACTCATGTTTGTGTCAGAAATTACCAACCGCCGGGATCTAACGATTCTGTTTTCAGTAACTGAATCTTGGGCACGGGGGCGTGTTGAGTGGACACGGCCCCGTGTTCAGCTTACTGTCTGAGTTAAAACAGGATTGCCAGTTCCAATGATTGGGCACGGGGCGTGTTCAGCGGGCACGGCCCGTGCTGAGTTCTGCAGAAGCTGAAAAATTAAAAAAATCCTAAAAAAAATTAAAAGAAAATAAAAAATGATTAGGCCGTTGATTCCTAACTTTCTTAAAATCCTTGTGTCCCCGGCAACGGCGCCAAAAACTTGATGCGTGTTAGTGTATATATGTTTTAGGTATATATTTTAAGCCCTTTTTACACTTTAGCCAAGTTTTAAATTTATAAAACACGATATTTACTAACACTAAACACACATATGGGCAGGTGCACCCATCGTGGACGTAGTATAGTGTTGGTAAGATACCGAGGTCGTCCAAGGACACAAGAGCTTTTAGTACCGGTTTATCCTCAACGTCTTATCAAATCAAAATGTTAGAAAAGGTTTTTAAAACTAAGAAAATAAAACTAACTAAATGCTGAAAAATAAAAATAAAATAAAACAGATAGACAAGATGAATCACTTGGATCCGACCCGTGTGTTAGTATAACCTTTGATTATTTTCGCACTTTTGCACTTGTTTAAGAGATTATCTTAGTTATTGTAGTAGGCCCCTCTTTTGAAGGCGACGTTACCCTCAACCCAGTAGTTTGAGTCAGCAAGGATACAATCCTAAAGGGTCGGATTATTGAAAGATAATGAATTAAGTTATTAATACAAAATATGGTAGGCCCCTCTTTTGGAGGTGACGTTACCCTCGACTAAGTAGTCTGAGTCAGTAGGGATACGGTCCTAAATAACCGGGTTATAGTATTAATAGTAGTTTACTTATGAGGGGGTCAAAGAGTTTGGATCCCCGCCATCCAATACCTTTGGGTATTGAAGGAGATCCTACTACATTTGACCCAGGTCCCTTGCAGGACCTCTAAACGCTGAACAAGGGCAAGACCCTTACCAAACCGTTCCCTTAACCCCCGACCAGGTAGCCAACATACCTCTATATAGACCGTGGAGATATGAATGGTGAAAATCTTTTATTTTATATAGATAGTAAAATAATGCCAAGACACCACGGACAAACGATAAGGAAGAATCACCTTCAACATAAGAAACTAGTTATTAAAGTCATTAATACAAAACCAATTAAGAAGTGCAAAAGATTAAAAATAAAAAGTATTATACTAAACACTTGTCTTCACCAAGTGATGTAAGAGACTTAGGCAAACATGGCCTTGATTGTCAAGAACTCTTACGATCAATCTTGGATCCCGAGATGACTCACACACTCTATGATGGACAATGGATGATGGTGGTGGATGATGGTGTTATGATGGTGGTGGGTGGTGGATGAAGTGTGAGAGAGGTGGTGTGCCAAGGGATGAGTTGAATTGTTTCCAAGCACTCCTATTTATAGGCTGAACAGAAGCCTGGGCACGGCCCCGTGTCCGCTGGGCACGGCCCAGTGCCAGTCTGACACTATCTCTCCTCATTAATTGTAATTCGCAATTACAATTAATGCGCCTGCTGTACTTTGACCACGCCCCGTGCTCACTGAGCACGGGGCGTGTTCAGCCTTCTGTCTTCCTTGTTTTGCTTGGGAGGATGCTGTTGAGGGGTCGGGCAATCCACTTTTGTCCCTTTTCTTGTATTTGTGTTAGATTTAGCTGTCTTTTTGCTTCTTTTGTTAATTTGAGCTCATTTCATCCTGAAAATACAAAAGGAAGACAAAAACACACTTTTTCTAACATTAGTACTAAAAAAGGGTTAGTTTTATGCCACAATTGATATAATTTATATGTTGCATTTTGCGCGTATCACTGAGATTCGTAATAAACATACGCCATTTCTTCTTCAGCAGTTGAATCTTCAAAAATTTCAGCAACAAATGCTTTAGAATCTGAAGTTCTGTTAGGATCATAATTATCCCAATTGAAACCTTCTGGAATTCTTTCATCATCTTGATGAACTAGATAAGCTTTCTTTGATGGCTCTTCGATCAGATCTTTCCTAGCATGTGAAGTTTGTGGCGATTGTTGTTGATGCGGAGCAACTTGATGATAAATCGCTTTTCGATGATAATCATTGTTGCCGATTGGATTTTGAGCTCCACTTGCTTCGTGATTTGTGCATTCTCGCTTAAAGTGCCCCTTCTCCCTGCAACGAAAACAAGTAACTTTAGATTTATCAAAACCTAAAGATGAAGTTCCAGCATCACGGAAATCATCTCTTCCGGTGATCTGTTTAAACTTTTCAGCTCTCCTCAACACACTAGCCATACACCACTTTATATCCATTAACTCCATTTCCTCAGCATCAATCTGATCATAATCCTCTTTTGTCAACATCTGATTCCCAATCTTTCCGGCTACCAAACTTTTATAAGACCCTAATACAGTCACTAGAGTTTGTGCAGGTAAAAGCTTTGAAAGAGCTAGGGTTCGACTCCTGAGGATATGCATATTAGAGCCAAGTTTCTGATCGTGTTGCTACAGAGCGCCAGGAAACGTTACTGAACCTGTGAAAGCTGCAAAGCGAGATCTCCGTGTCTAAGCCTGAGTAGAGTTTGAGCCATGATTCGATCTTAGAACGAGTGCTATGTCAGATTACGATCCTGGAACAACTTAAGGGGGAGTCTGTTAGCAAAGAGGAGTTGGATGTTTAAAAGAGCAGTCTCAGATCCTGGAACATTGGTCGAGATAGAAGCTGCTAATGCTGATGAACTTAAGGAATCTAGATATCTGATCAAGAGAATTAAAGAGAGAAAAGAGTCAGGTTGAGATTCTGGGAGAGAAGAAGAGAGTGATTGATGAGGATGCTTACAGAGAAAGACATTTTGGAGAGAGCGTGAAGACTGATCAAGGCTGAAGACTCGACACACTGAAGACTCGTCAACATCCAAGGGGGAGTTTGTTGGTGTATATGTCTGTCGACTTCGTCTTGTATCGAGTCATGTAATAGGTTAGATAGACCAAGACACATAGTTCGAGAAAAACGAGAAACAGATCAGGACGAGCCACTTCACACGAACTGACCAGTCTGTGCGGACTGGGCCAGTTCGTACGAACTGGACCAGATCATGTGGGACAGTTTCGTGCGACCTGGTGTTCTCTATAAATAGGAGCTCTTGGGTCTTTCATTTGTAACATTCTGATTCCGGTAGCGAAGCTCTGCCAAAGTGTCTCCAGCTCGTGTAACCTTGTCAAATCAATACAAACGACGGTTAATCTACTTCTAAGTGCTTATCAAGCTGAATGAAGATTAAATCAATGAATCCCGCCTCTGATTTGGTCAAGAAGTCTTCTGATCGACTCGTTTAGATCGATTCCCCGATCCTACACAAACACGCCCTAACATGGGTACCAGTAACAATCAGTTTCGAATGCACATACACTAGATATTTCACGCATGACTAATTCATATATTCCCTAATCACCTACCACGTAGTCTAATGTATAAGTAACACACATACTATCATACGTATTGTAACAGTTGACCATACAATGTAATTCGGCAACATACATCAAAATATCACATAGTAGGTGATTAAATCCCCCAATATCAGTTTGTCTACAAGACTCTATTTAGAAATCCCAAATCGTAACAGTGTGCGATCACATGGTTTGTCCGCGGCCCATCGTGACTGGCCCAATCGAGTAGTGTGTGTGCAAGTGGATTCAAGGTGTGCGACCCAATGTACCAATCTGATATAACTGTGCGTGTGGCCCATTGTGTTCACCCAAAATTGAATATGAATTAATTGTATCAAATTAATGGCCGACACAGACTGGTTACTTTCAAAATTTTATTGGACCTTTTAAACTTTTGTCTTGTAATTCAGATTTAGAGATAAGGATCAAGACGCATTTAAATTTGAGCATTTCACTCCTTTAAATCTTCACCCAGAGATCGAACATGTATTCTCTCTTTCCTTCTCTCTAAATTCTTCTATTCCGATCCTCTATTCTTCGAGCATCCATGGTGAAGATGACACTCCGATCCTCACATGCTAAGGATCCTAAGAAAGACAGCCCCTTGAAAAGCCAAGGTGTTACCAAAAACCCTTCGCTGGAACTCTGCCGTTTTACCAATCCTGAGATTGATCGGATTCGTCATTGCTTTCCGGCTGAAGCCGTCTTCAGATCCTTTGACTCTTCAATGAAGGGTGACTGTGTTTCTGATACTTGGGTCAATTTTCTGGCCACCCCTTTTCTGATAGGGTTTTCTTATCCTTTCCCTGCTTTTACACAATCCTTCTTCACACTCACGGGCATGTGCTACGTACAGGCCATGCCCATGATGTGGAGAGTTCTTTATACCCTTGAAAACATCATAGAGCAAGGAGATGTGGAATTAGGGATGTCCGAGTTGAGTCAAATGTACAACCTTGTTAGCCACGGTTCCCATCGCTTTTTGTTTAAACACAAACCTGGTCAGCCGCATCCAATCCTTAAAACCACCAAAAACGATACCCATTGGAGGAACCAATTCTTCTTTGTTAGGAGGGACTCAATCCCAGACGGGAAGGATCTCCCTAAAAAGTGGATCACCCAGGGTAGGATATGGGATCCTTAGACAAGGATCATAGTATGATTCTCTTTCTTTTAAGGATAACTGATCCTTCTTTCTGTTTTTGTTGTGTAGCTAACTCAATCTCTCACATTCAAGAAACCCCTGCAACAAAAGAAAGACTTGCTGCTTTCTGGAGGCTTGATCCTGCTGTAAGGACATTTCCAATCAAGGCAAAGGATTCACAAGAAGCATCTTCCGGTTCCTTCACAATGTCAAGTAAGTATTCGAATCTATGTATGAATAAATAAATGTTTAAATGAATGTAAAATACAAATACTTATATGTGTTTGGCATTTGTAGGCGCTGGAAAATCCTCAAAATCAGCTTCCAGGTTCAGTGTCAGTGAACTTGACGCATTTGCTTCCTCCAAGTCCATTAAGAAGGAGCTTGCTGCCAGTCCCAACATCCCGAACCCTAAAGGCATGAGCACGCGGATCCTTAAATCTGATCTTCCCTTTCTGAGGATAACGGATCCTGACATGTACTTCTTTTATGCAGAAATTTGCTGAGATCCAAATGCTCCTGGATCACAATCTCGAAGAGGCTGAGCAGAAAAACCTGGACTTCCAAAAGATATTCTTGGCCAAAGACAAGACAATCTCCTCCCTCAAGAAGGATCTCAACCTGGTGAAAAAAGAGTTGGTCCTGACCCAGATCACAGCTCAGCAGGAGAAGGAAGAGGTGATGGAAGGGGCAAAGCTCTCTGCTACAATCGCCATGCTCAGGATCAAGCTAAAAATGGCCAAGGAGGCTGAGGATCCTTCCTTCGACAGGTCTGCCTAGAATCAGGAGGCTTGGAAGCAGAAGCTGGCGGAGCTGGATGATGAAGAGGAAGCTGAGGAGGTCTTGGCAATTGAGGCTGGTAGCAGTGGGGTGAAGGATCCGGTGGAAGAGGTAGCTGGTGGCGGCGATGCAGCGAAGGTTTAGGCTGCAACAATGGGCAATGATGGATTTATCTAGACGCGGCCGAAGCCCATTTTTTATGGTTTAATGGTTTTTTGGTTGTTGGTTTTTTTAAACAATGGTCTGTATGGTGAACAATAGCTTTAGGTTTAAGGATCACTGACCCTATGGACAATAGTGGGTAACAAAGGTGGATGGGTCCTTCTGTTTATGGAGGATGAAGCCTTTGGTGCCCCTCGCCTTTATTTCCTGCACTTTATCGAACATTTAGTATGGACACCCTTTGCCAACCCAAGTGGACGGGCCACGTGTTGCTGGTAGAAGCTTGGGTTGACAATTTTGACAACCTTTTTGTTTTGGTCAAAAATCACACAAGGATAATGCAACCAAACTCTAAGTAAATGGGGAATGATGCTTGGTTTATTGAAAAAGTAAAGGATCACTTCAGTATGAAATATGCAAAGACACAATGATTTATACGAGGAAAGAGCCCTTGATCAATGTATGATCTCCGGCATAAAAAACCTCGGGTGATGGCAACTACCGATCACCAACTTCAATATATCAAAATATGGTTACAACTTCGGATGATAATGAGCTGAGTACAAGGATCACTATCGTAATGTGTGTCTAAGCGTGTGAGAATTGTGTTGTGTGTCTTCCGAATGGGGAAGAGTGTTATATATACAAGTGTAGGTGGCCTATTTTAGGTAAAAAGACTAATAATCAGCTCATTACCCCTTTAGAAATAAAAGCAAATCTAGCCTAAATTATCGCCCTTAAATCATGCCAAGTTTCCATATCCTTCACAACGTCCATCTCCGATTAAGCACATGCTATAGTTGTAAAGACGCGCCCTTTGATTGTGATGCTAAGAGCGGATCCTGCTAGATGTCCCTGCAAAATTAAATTCAAAGAAAGCAACTGTTAGCATGAGGATCCTATGACGGTCCGTGATCCTGATCCTGGAACTCTGCTGAGGATCACTATCTGCCAAAGAAACAAGGATCACTGGTTAGGATCACGTGTAAGGATCATGTATTATAAAAATCCAGCCCTAACAATTGCCCCCAAAATATAAGGAGTGATTTTGTAAATAAATGAGTTATATTTTGCTTTGATCTTATCTGCAACGAAGGATTCGGATAACTAGCCGTTAAACTCGGACTAGCCGTTGCAACCCTTACGTCATAGACGTGACAATCCTGCAGATCATGATTATAAATAGGAGATAGGGTTAGGATCAATTTGCATTTAAATTCAAGATATACTCCCTTTATAATCTCGTCCGAAGATCGATCAGGTATTCTCCTCTTTTCTTTCTTCCTTCTCTTACTCTGTTTTTCTGCTCCTCTGTTTCTATTCTTCTGTGAATATGTTGCTCCGGAATTCCCCTCACAAGGATCACAAGAAGAACAGCCCCTTGAAAGGTCAAGGGATTATCAAGGACTCTCCTACTGAGAGGTGTTGCTTCACCGATGCTCACATCGATAGGATCCGTCACTGCTTTCCGGCGGATACCATCTTCAAGTCTTTCACTCCCACCGCTCTAAGCGATTTTATATCTGACACATGGGTAGCCTTTCCTGTGACCCCGTTTACCATAGGATATTCGTATCCTTTTCCAGCTTTCACCCAATCCTTTTTTTCCTTGACCGGCATGTCTTATATCCAAGCCATGCCGATGATCTGGAGGGTTCTGTATACCCTTGAGAGGATCGTCGAGCAGGAGGGGATTGACTTAGGGATGTCGGAGCTGGCTGAGCTATATGATCTTACCACGTTTGGTTCCTGTCGATACTTGTTGAAACGGAAAGCTGGGGAGGATCACCCTGTTCTTAAGGTCACCAAGAATGATACAAATTGGAAGCGACGATTCTTCTTTGTTAGGAGGGATACCATCCCTAATGGGAAGGATCTGCCCAAGGAGTGGGCTACTCATGGTAGGATAGAGGATCCTGGAAGGATCACCATCAGACTTGTCTCTTATGATGAGGATCACTAATGTCTTTCTTTGTTATTTGTTTATTGTGCAGCTATCTCCATCTCTCATCTGAAGCTGACACCTGCGGCAAAAGAGAGGCTTTTGGCCTTCAAGAAGCTTGATCAGGAGACAAGAAGTTTTCAAGTTGCCATTCAAGATTCACATGAAGTATCCTCCGCATCTGCCACAATGTCAAGTAAGTATCCTCATTAAAAAGTAGTTCTATGTAGGATTTTTTGAATTAGTTAAAGTACTTATCTTATTTTGATTGTGTAGGCGCTGGGAAATCTGTCAAGTCTGCCTCCAAGTTTGGTATTGATGATCTTGCAAACGTTAAATCTGCAAGGAAGAAGGCTCCTGCTGCCAGTCCCTCTTCTTCAGCCCCTAAAGCTCCTATTAGGGGTAAGGGAAAGAAGAGAAAGGCTTCTGAGGATCTTCAAGGATTTCCCCTGCTCCGCCAGCAGTTTCTTGATTACGTTAATGAAGTAAGGATCATTGCCCCTGTTGGTTATCCTACTTGAATATCCTGCTCGAATATCATGCCTGTATATCCTGCCTGTATATCCTGCCTGTTTGAGGATCACTTGTGTCTGACGTCATATCTTGTTTTTCTTGCAGAAATTTACCGAAATAGAGACTTATGTCAACCACGTTGAAGATCAAGATCGCCAAATTGCCGACCTTCAACAGATGGGTGTGCTGAAGGACCTCAAGATAACTGATCTTGAGAAGGAGCTCCGGGCTACCAAGGATGAAGCTGTCAAAGCACTGATCAACTTCGACTACGAGAAGCGTGATATCACCTGTTTTGGTCAAAAATCACACAAGGATAATGTAACCAAACTTTATGTAAACGGGGTATGATGCTTGGTTAATTATAAAAGAAAAGGATCACTTTTGTGAGAAATATGCAAAGACACAATGATTTATACGAGGAAAAAGCCCTTGATCAATGTATGATCTCCGGCATAAAAAACCTCGGGTGATGGCAACTACCGATCACCAACTTCAATATAAGAAAAATATAGTTACAACTTCGGATGATAATGAGCTGAGTACAAGGATCACTATAGTTTCGAGTGTCTAAGCGTGTGAGAATTGTGTTGTGTGTTGTCGTGTGTTCTTCCAAATGAGGAAGAGTGGTATTTATACAAGTGTAGGTGACCTATTTTAGGTAAAAAGACTAATAATCAGCTCATTACCCCTTTAGAAATAAAAGACAATCTAGCCTAAATTGCCGCCCATAAATCAAGCTAAGTTTCCATATCCTTTGCAACGTCTATCTTGGATTAAGCTCATGCTATAATTGTGAAGACGCGTCCCTTGATTATGATGCTAAGAGCGTATCCTGCTAGATGTTCCTGCAAAATAACATTGTTTTAAACGAAGGTAACTGTTAGCATGAGGATCCTTTGATGGTCCATGATCCTGATCCTGAAGTCCTGCTGAGGATCACTGTCTGCCAAAGAAACAAGGATCACTGGTTAGGATCACGTATAAGGATCACGTATAATAAAAATCCAGCCCTAACAATTGACCCAAAATATAAGGAGTTTATTGTAAATTAATGAGTTATATTTTGCTCTGATCTTATCTTCAACGGACTACTCGGATAACTAGCCGTTATAAGCGGACTAGCCGTTGTGATCATTACGTCAATGAAGTGACATCCCTGCAAATCATGATTATAAATAGGAGATAGGGTTGGGATCACTCTGCATTTAAATTCGATATAACTTCCCTTTATAATTTCTACCGAAGATCGATCAGGTATTCTCTTTTCTTTTTCATTCTTCCTCCTCTTACTCTGTTTTTCTACTCCCTGTTTTTATTTTGCTGTGAGGATGTTGCTCCGAAACTCTCCCCATAAGGATCACGAGAAGAGCAGTCCCCTGAAAAGCCAAGGGATCATTAAGGACTCTCCTACGGAGAGATGTTGCTTTACCGATGCTCATGTTGATAGGATCCGTCACTGTTTTCCGGCGGATACCGTCTTCAAGTCTTTTACTCCCACCGCTCTGAGTGATTTCGTTTCCGACGCCTGGGTGGCCTTTCCTGCAACTCCGTTTACCATAGGATATTCATACCCTTTTCCAGCCTTCACCCAGTCCTTCTTTTCTCTGACCGGTATATCCTATATCCAGGCCATGCCGATGATCTGGAGGGTTCTGTGTACCCTTGAGAGGATCATCGAGCAGGAGGGGATTGACTTAGGGATGCCGGAGCTGGCCGAGTTATATGATCTTACCACATTTGGTTCCTGTCGATACTTGTTGAAACGGAAAGCTGGAGAGGATCACCCTGTTTTTAAGGTCACAAAAAATGATACCAACTGGAAGCGACGATTCTTCTTTGTTAGGAGAGATACCATCCCTAACGGGGAGGATCTGCCCAAGGAGTGGGCTACTCATGGTAGGATAGAGGATCCTCGAAGGATCACCATCAGACTTGTCTCTTATGATGAGGATCACTAATGTCTTTTTTGTCTTTTGTGTTTTTTCAGCTATATCCGTTACTCATCTCAAGTTAACTCCTGCTGCAAGAGAGAGAGTTTTAGCTTTCAAGAAGCTTGATCCTGAGACCAGAAGTTTTCAAGTCACCATCCAAGATTCACAAGAAGTATCCTCCGCATCTGCCACAATGTCAAGTAAGTATCCTTACCAAAAAGTAAGTTCTATGCAAAAGTATTAAATTAGTTAGGAGACTTATCTTGTTTTGATTGTGTAGGTGCTGGGAAATCTGCTAAGTCCGCCAAGTCTGCCTCCTTGTTTGGGGTTGATGATCTTGCCAACGTCAAGTCTTCGAAGAAGAAGACTCCTGCTGCTAGTCCCTCTGCTTCAGCCCCTAAATTACCCATTAGGGGTAAGGGAAAGAAGAGGAAGACTTCTGAGGATCTCCAAGGATTTCCCCTGATTCGTCAGCAGTTTCTTGATTCTGTCAACGAGGTTAGGATCACTGCCCCTGTTGGTTATCCTGATGGTTTTTGAGGATCACCTGTGTCTGACGTCATATCTTGTTGTTTTTGCAGAAACTTACTGAAATAGAGACTTATGTTAACCACGTTGAAGATCAGGATCGCCAAATTGCCGACCTCCAACAGATGGGTGTGCTGAAGGATCTCAAGATAGCCGATCTTGAGAAGGAGCTCCGGGCTACCAGGGATGAAGCTGTCAAAGCATTGATCAAGTTTGACTACGAGAAGCATGATATCACCCAGGATGCTAAGGTCTCTGCCGCGATAACCATGTATAAGATCCAGCTGCAAATGGCTGCAGAGGCTCAGGATCCTTCCTTTGACAAAGGTACATGGGACGTGGAAGGTTGGAAGGCAAGGCTGGCAGAGTTGGAGGATGATGATAATGCTGAGGATATCCCTATGCTTGAAAGTGGAGATGCTGGTAAGGATCAGGGTGAAGCAAGTGGAGCTGGTGGTGATGGTGCAGCGAAGGTTTGAGCTGCAAGATTGGGCAATGATGGAAACTTCTAGACATAGCCGGAGCCCAATTTTTAAATTTTGGTAGTAGTTTTTGTGGTTGATGGTCTGTAATCTTTGAACAATAGTTTTTAGGGTTAAGGATCCTGGATCCTTTGGACAATAGGTAGGATTACAAAAGGTGGAGGGATCCTCTGTTTGGGGGATGAAGCCTTTGTGATCCTGCCGCTTTTACTTTCCTGCACCTGCTAAGACCGCAAAGACAATGGACACCCTTTGCCAACCCATGTGGACGGGCCACGTTTTGCTGGTAGAAATGTGGGTTGGCAATTTTGACAACTTTTGAAGGGTTAATCCTTTCGTTAATAAATAAAATCTCAAACTTTTGTCGCTTATCTTGTGTTATTATCCTTTTTATTTTCAATTGTTTTGGGCACATGTTTGTTTGAGTAAGAAAAGTTGAGCAAATTATGTTTAAGAAGTTTAGGATATGATCCTGGATCAAATATCCTATAATCGAAAATTTTCAAGGTAGTTTATTTTAAGGATCATAGGTTCAGTTGTCAAGGTCTAAAGGGTATTCAAATGAATAATGAAATTGAAAATAGTTAAGGATCATACCTGAGGATCCAAGTTAGGATCCTAACCTTTAATCGGGATAACCATAAGTAAAACTTTAATGGATAATAAGGATTAAGGATCCTTAAATGTTTAACTTCGAGAACCTGAAAAATGGAATATAACTTGGGACTAAGCCAATATAAAAGATAAGTTAGTAACTGGGGACAAGCCCATAGGATCACTGAGGATGATCCCAAAGGATCACTGGGGACAAGCCCAAAGGATAACTGGGGACAAGCCCAAAGGATCGTATGTAAACTGGAGTATGGCCCTTACTGGCGACTATCCAAACTTAGTGACATGAAAATGTCAAAACCTTAGCTAACGTGAAAACGTTAGAAACCTTATGAACGGATGTATGGTACGTCTACCATTATACGTAGGATCCTGGGTATAACCAGTACGATGAGGTTGTCAGCCCCGGAAGTGGGTACTGGTCCTAAAGACGTGAACTATATCAGGATCATCGTGCGTTGCTGGCGGAAACTGGGGATAATCCCAAGGATAACTGGGGACAAGCCCAAGGATCTGCGTTGCTTTTGAAGATCTTTGACGATTTGCTGTAGATACCTGAACTATCATAACTCAAATGGTTCGTGAGAAGAGGATGAAGGATACAGGATCCTTATCCTTTGGTAAAAAGTAAGGAAGTGTAAATGTTTTAAGATAAGGACATTACCAGATTAAGGATCACTGACATCACCGGGATCCTTTGAGGATACTTCAATATAAGGATCACATGCTTTGAAGGATCACGTTCACATAAAGTATCTCTTTAAGTGAACAGCATTCCAGGCTCTTGGTAACAAGTTTCCTTCCATGGTTAGCAATCTGTATGCCCCCTTTCCTGCTTCAGCTTCAATTAAGTAAGGGCCTTCCCACTTTGGTGCTAACTTCCCGTCAGCAGGATTAATAGTGTTTTGGAATGCTTTTCTCAACACCATATCTCCGACTTGAAACTTCCTTATCCTAACATTTTTGTTGTAAGCACCAGCCATTCTTTGTTGGTAGCTTGCCATCCTTATCCTAGCCAGATCCCTGATTTCTTCAATAGTATCCAAATCCTGAGCCAGGATTGTAGCATTTTCTTCAGGATCACGAGTACTTGTTCTAGCAGTTGGGATCACCATCTCTGTTGGGATCACTGCTTCTGCCCCAAATACCAAAGAAAAAGGTGTTTGACCAGTGGCATTCTTGGGAGTTGTTCTATCAGCCCATAGCACATAAGGTAACTCCTCTGCCCATTTTCCCTTCTTGGATCCTAGTTTCTTCTTCAGATTGTTGATGATGATCTTGTTGGATGATTCTGCTTGGCCATTGGCCTGTGGATGAACTGGTGTTGATGTTATCATCTTGATTCCCCAACTGTCACAAAAATTAGTAGTTCTGCTTCCAATGAATTGGGAACCATTATCACATACAATTTCAGAGGGAATGCCAAATCTAGTTATAATGTTTCTTTTGATAAAGGATATAACTTCTTTTTCTCTGACTTGAGCAAAAGCTTCAGCTTCTATCCACTTAGAGAAGTAGTTAGTCATGGCAAGCATAAATACTTTTCCACCAGGTGCTTTAGGGAGCTTGCCAACTATATCCATTCCCCATCTCATGAATGGCCAAGAGGATGGTATAGGGTGTAGCAATTCAGCTGGTTGATGAAGGATATTGCTGTGTCTTTGGCAAGGATCACATTTCCTAGCATATTCTACAGCATCCCTTTTCATGGTTGGCCAGTAGTATCCTGTTCTTAGGATCCTTGAGAATAATGCCCTGCCCCCAGTGTGGTTTCCACAATCTCCTTCATGGAAGTCTCTCAATACTTCTTCAATTTCAGGATCCTCAATACATCTTAAATATGGTCCTGCAAGGGATCGTTTATATAGCACATTATTTAAGATTGTAAATTGAGATACCTTAATCCTGAAAGCTCTAGGATTTTCTCCCATCGGAATCTCCCCGTGTTGCAAGTATTTCATGATTGGTGAGACCCATGATCCTGCATAAGATTGAGCTTCTTCACTAGGGATTACTGCAGTATCCTCTTCTATTTCCATGGCCACTTGATTTTCAATAGCAGGAGCCAGGATATGGATGATAGGGATACTTATGTCTTCTGGAATTTTTAAGGATGATCCTAAGTTGGCCAATGCATCAGCTTCCGTGTTATCCTCCCTTGGTACCTGTGTTAAGCTGAAAGAAACAAAAGAGAGTGCCAATTTTTTTACTATCTCTAAATATTTGGTTAGTTTTTCACCTTTAACAGCATAGGATCCATTAAAGTGATTGGTGATCAATAATGAATCTACATATACTTTAAGATGTTTCACCCCCATATCCTTAGCAATTTGCAAGCCAGCGATTAAGGCTTCGTATTCAGCCTCATTGTTAGTTGCTTGGAACTCACAGGCTATGGAGTGGGGTATTATGTCCCCCTGTGGCGATTTTAGTAGTATCCCGAGCCCTGTGCCCTTGACATTTGAGGATCCATCGGTGTGTAGTATCCAAGGATCCTTGGTTTCATCCAGCTGCTGGACTTCCAATTCTGCTTCTTTTTGTAGATCACTACTGAAATCAGCCACAAAGTCAGCTAATGCTTGGGATTTAATGGCTGTTCTTGGCTCGTATCTTATATCATGGGCAGTAAGCTTTACTGCCCACTTAGCCATTCTTCCTGACATCTCTGGTTTCCTGAGGACATTCTTAATTGGAAAGTTAGTTCTAACAACAATAGTATGGGTTTCAAAATAATGCCTTAACTTAGTTGATGCCATGATTAATGCAAGAATAAGCTTTTCGAGGTGTGAGTACCTAGATTCGGCATCAAGTAAACTCTTACTTACGTAGTAGATAGGATATTGTGTACCTTCATGATCCTTAACAAGGACAGCACTTACAGCGGTTGAGGATACTGCCAAATATAAGGATAACACATCTCCTTTTTCGGGCTTTGATAATGCTGGTGCTGAGGACATATATTCTTTAAGGGCTTGTAAAGCATTCTCATGTTTCTCAGTCCATTCAAACTTCTTGTTCTTCCTTAGGATATCGTAAAATTCTTTACATTTTTTTCTGAGGATTTTGATATGAACCTGTTCAGAGCTGCTATCCTGCCTGTTAGCCTTTGCACATCCTTAGCATTGGCAGGGGACTTGATGTTCACTAGTGCTTTAATTTGCTCCGGACTTGCTTCAATACCTCTCTGAGTTACCATATATCCTAGGAATTTACCTGCCTTAACACCAAAGTGGCACTTCGAAGGATTAAGCTTCATGTTATAATTATCAAGGATATCAAATGCTTCCTCCAAATCCCTTAGGTGATCCTCAGCTTTCTTTGATTTGACTACCATATCATCTATGTATACTTCCATAGTTTATCCAATTTGATCTTTGAACATCATATTCACCAGCCTTTGATATGTTGCACCTGCATTTCTTAATCCAAATGGCATGGCAATATAACAATACAAACCTGTTGGGGTCATAAAGGCTGTATCCTCTTGGTCAGATGGTTCCATCTGAATTTGTTGGAATCCAGATGATGCATCCATAAAGGTCAACAGTTCATGCCCCGCTGTTGCATCCACCATGGAGTCAATGTGGGGTAATGGGAAAGGATCCTTGGGACATGCCTTATTCAGATCAGTGAAATCGACACATACCCTCCACTTTCCGTTCTTCTTTTGGACAACGACCACATTGGCTAACCATTTTGGATACTTTACCTCTCTGATCATACCTGCTCGAAGTAGTCTCTCTACTACTTCTTGGATAATGGCATTCCTTTCTGGTGCAAACTTCCTCCTTTTTGATGGATTGGTTTGATAGACCTGTCAATGCCAAGTTTGTGAGTAATAATATCCTTAGATATACCTGTCATATCTTCATGTTTCCAAGCAAAGGTAGATTTTCTTCTTTTGAGGAAGGATATTAAGTCTTCTTTCATCCTGCCAAGGATCCCTGATCCGATATAGATTTTTGATTCAGGATCACTAGGATCCAAGAGGATTTCGTCCACATCTTGTTCCCTCGCCTCCAAGACATTCCTCGGAGGATACTGTAATTGCTATTGCTCCCTTGGCTTCGAGGTTGGCTTCATGGATGATGTATAACAATCCTTAGCCTCCTGCTGATCACTGTCGATCTTGATTATTCCCCATGGGCTAGGGAGTTTCACACATTGATGACAGGTGGATGGGACTGCTTTCATATCATGTATCCAGGGCCTGCCAAGGATAACATTGCAACAAGATAAACAGTCAATAACACAAAATTTTTGATAATTATGTAATCCTTCCACGTAGATTGGGAGTTTGATGTCCCCCAGAGTTTTCTTCGTTTCTCCACTGAACCCTACAAGCACGGAGGATCTTGGTGTGATGTCTGATTCTGGAATACCCATTTTCTTCAGAACATCAAGCTGGATAATGTTCACTGAGCTTCCTCCATCGATAAGGATCCTGCGGACAAAATGGTTAGAGATAAAGAGAGTAATAACCAAACTATCATGATGAGGATCCTGAATGTTAATGCGATCCTCCTCATCAAACGTTATCCTCTTCCCCTCTGAGACACTTGATTTCCTAATAGGTCTTTCTCCATTATCCATTTTTGACTCCTTTGCATGCCTTTTGGCCGCCGAGAAGGATGTACCACAGATGTCTGATCCTCCGGAAATAAAGTTGATCACTTGTGCGTTTGCCGGAGGTGCTGGAGCCTTTTCAGGGATCCTTTCAGGATCCTGAGTCCTTTGCTTTTTTCTTCCCAATAATTCTTTTAGGTGCCCCTTGCTTAGCAGATATCCAATCTCTTTTCTTAAAGCTATGCATTCTTCAGTTAGATGCCCGAAATCCTCATGGTATGCACACCATTTTGACTTGTCTTTAGTCCCGGATGGTTTATCATTCTTCCTGGGCCACCTAGCTTTTTCACCTAGATTCTGCATTGCAAGGATCAGTTCATGATTATCAACGGAAAAACAATATTCTGAGATTGGAGGATAATCTTCCTCATCCTCTTCCTGGTCAACAGCGTGCACATTCTGGTTCTCATTTCTATGGTAGGATTTGAATTTGTTGTTCTTGAAGGAGGATCCTTGCTTCTCCTGTTTTGAGGATCCTACTTGTCTCTCCTGGATCCTCTTGTCATCCTCTAGCCGGATGAACCTGAGTGCCCGAGTCCTTACTTCATCTAGATTCCTGCATGGTGTCATAACAAGATCATCATAGAATAATGAATCCTTAAGCAGTCCCATTTTGAAGGCTTCAACAGCCGTAGCCATATCCATGTTGGGAATGTCCAAGGATTCTTTACTAAATTTAGTTATATAATCC